>NW_011366539.1:57066-76028 GCF_000735185.1 Notothenia coriiceps | reverse complement strand
CAGACAATGCCTGCAACTTGATGCATGTGGGGCAGCAGTAATGCACCGTTACAGAGTGTGTGTGTGTGTGTGTGTGTGTGTGTGTGTGTGTGTGTGTGTGTGTGTGTGTGTGTGTGTGTGTGTGCGTGCGTGCGTGCGTGCGTGTGTGTGTGTGTGTGTGTGCAGTGGGGCATGGAGAAAGGAAGAAAAGGGTTTGAAGAGGAGAGAAAAGGGGTACCGGGGCCAATAGGAGGGAGGGAGGACAACAGACAGCCGGGGACAACAGGGGTGAGGGAGCATGGTGACTTGCATGAGGTGACATCATCCTTGATTTGAATAATCCCCCGGGCTGGGAGGCGATTGGCTGCATTTGGAAAGCAGAGTTGCCCTGCTATTCGCTATTCACCCCTTTCAATTTCAGGGTGCCTTCAAGGACCCACAGCAGCCTCCTATTTCTGAGGATGTACTGTAAAAAGAGTTTTCTTGACTTGTGTTTTTATTATTTACAAAGGTATGTGTTGCTGTGTTTATGTCTTGTAATGTTGGTTTAGCATTGTTTGTTTTGATGTGCCAGATGTTGCCACACCAGAGAAAATAAGCAAAGCAAACACTCCACCCTGTATTCATTAACTTCCTTGTCAAAATACTGATGGTGTTGACCAACTCTATGAAAATAATGCGAATAAGAGCAGCGTTTGCCCGTTTGAAGAGACCAAATATTTGTATTTCGTTATTAATTTAGACATTTATTTAGATGTATTATTTCAATCTTGTCACACCCAGGACTAACCCACTAGGCAGGGCGGATCCTGACTCTATACAACGACGTCTTTGATGTTAGACATGTAGCTACACTTGTCAAACAGGTATGATAACATTGAAAAACCACAGCGTAGTGAGGCCCTATTATGCTTTTTATAGGTTTCCCTTTCCTGTAGTGTGTTCTATAGGTTTGTGTGCATGTAAATAGTCTGCAAAAGGCTAACATACCAGTATGAGAAAAATAAAGACTTTTTAAAACATGGAAACATGTCACAATTTAGGCACATGACACAAATATTAACCTACACATTTGCACAATAGTGTCCCTACACCTTCAAGATACAAGTTACTCCTGTCTAGAATGAATAATACTTCACTTGAGTAAATGGTTTTACTTATTTCTAAACACATTTGCAATTAGAAGGTTACTGATTAGGGCTGATTGTGTACACTCTGCATGTAATGGTTCAAGCTATAAACAGGCATTACATGTATTTTCTTTATATTCGAAATACAAATGGTTTATTGATTGATAAATGGCTAATAATAATGGAAACTGATATTTCTTTGCCGGGGCCAGTTACTCCCTTCAGTCAATAGTTGTTGCCTGGCAACTGTTCTAACCCAAGTTATCCTGTCACAAAAACCTTCCTTTAAAAGTTTTATTAAGGATCAAAAAAGATAAATCGTTGCTAATTATCAAACTTAAAAGCTGCTGGTAAGTGGATTTTGTTACCTATATTAGACAGAGAAAGTAATTATTCTAGGCTAAGCTAAATAGCTCTAGTCTAGGGTATAACATTAGCTCATTGTTTAGCTTAATGCTAGTTACCTAACCGTTAATGGTATCAATTTCAAACCGGGGGATAACTTTCATGAAGAACTTGATTTGTTATTTACCAAGGATGTGTTGCTAAAACCTTATATTAAGTATGAAATAAATATAAGTATAAAGTAATGATAGGCTTGTTTTAAATATAGGTCAAACAATGATTTAATTTACTCTCAAACTGAGTCAGCCAGATATATTTGTGTGGATGATGACGTCTTAAATAAGTAAACGTTTCATTTTTCCGATGTTCCCTGCTTGCACCTGAAGGCAGCTCTCTCCTCTCCTCCGCCTGTCCATCACCGCTCTACTATCGTAAGTGTGTGTGTGTGTGTGTGTGTGTGTGTGTGTGTGTGTGTGTGTGTGTGTGTGTGTGTGTGTGTGTGTGTGTGTGTGTGTGTGTGTGTGTGTGATAGAGCGTCATTCTCCTCCTTTCTTCCTTTCACTGAACGCTCATCACTTGTGAGCAGCGGCGCCCTGAAACACCCCGAAGTTTCTACTACTTCTCCGGCTTAATCCAGCTCCACTCTCCGGCTAAATCCCCTTCCCTTTCTCCCGGTTTTTATTCCTCCCTTCATCCTCCACTTTCCGGAGGATTCAGCCGGGGTGTGCTGCCTGCTAACACTGGGCGTAGCTGGGTAGGATTGTGTGCTAGCTCGCCTCTGCACCGACTGGTAAGTAAAGGGCGAGATTTGTTTTAGCATTTTGAGCTAACAAAACGGCTTATTAACGGTTATTTAAAATGAACGCTCTATGTGTCGACCGTTAATAAACGTTGAGCTCTACCAACCGTTAACATGTTATAGCACTTAACAACGCATAGATAAGTGTTGTGTCTTTGTGCGGATGCATATTTATGTTAAAAATGTCTAAAATGTGTTTTTTTGGGTGTTTTTTGTTGCTCTGATTCCTTCCCCGGTGAAAGGGGTCGATGGGGCGGTGTCTCAACACATCAGCTCTGTTGTCTAACCACAAACCAGGGTTGGAAGGGGTACTTTATAAATGTAATCCATTACAATTCCTAGTAACTTGTAAAAAGAAAAATGTAATCTAAGAATCAAAATATAGTAATATACCTGATTACTTCTTTTGGATTATCTCAATATGAAATGCAATGCAATTAAATCCAAGAGAAAATAAATATCTATATTTTTACTTGAGTGTATTAGGTAAGACAGAACAATGTAACCTTAGAAAAGAAGAAGATATCTAGGATAAAAAATGATTTTATTTATAGGAAAACCTGCCTTTCATTAAGCAAAAAAACAGAAATATTCACACCTGATATACATATTAGCCTACAGAACAGTACAGTTTACAAAGAAGAAATACAATCTGATCCATTTACGACAAACTAAATATGCTCTTTATAGTTTTTTACTAACATTTTAATCCTGCTAGTAATCCCCAATTTTTAGAAATGTAATCTGATTATTATATGTAACTGTAAGGGGATACCTTTTTTTGTATCCTCATGACGTAATCCGTTACTCCTCAAGCATGCCTAAAACCCACACAATGTTTCCTTTTATGCTTCGTTTTCATATACAGAATCCCTCGTTGTGAACCCATTTTGTCTGCTTTCCCTCCCCTCCCTAAACTTTTTGTTCTTATCTCCCCTCCTTCTCCATCCTCCATCGCGGATGCCCATTGTTCTGAGAAGTGGTGCTGAGAAATGTCTCAGTCGCCTCAGGGGGGCAAGCATGCACATTTAGGGGCTAATCATTTAGCAGATGTCCACTTAGGTTTCATGTCAATTAAACCCAATAAGTGAGGGGGCATTTGTGGCATGATTCCTTGAGACTCTCGGAGGCAAGCTAAAATATCGCAAAGATTTAAGATGGCATGTAATCAGATGCGATTAATGTCACCCCTTAAAAAATGATCATCTATTGTGAAGTGAAGTCAGGCGACCCCTTCGCTGCCCCTCTTTTTCTGTGAGTGAGAAGACGGATCACACTCCCCTTTTGTAGAACAATGGCGAGGAGAAGAAACACTGCCAGCTCCCAAAGCCTGGCCAAAAGCATTTCATAAACATGCAAGCTCTGAAAATCTTCAACCACCGTTATTCTCCTCGGCTGCACACAGAAGTCTAAATGGTCTCTCGCTTTGTTGCGGCTCAATAATGTGAAATGTATTGATGTCATCCTCAGTAAAATGGCATCCCGGGGCGACTAATATGAGCACTTTTAAGGCTCGTCGGCTTGGAGACACTCCAGGACTCTTAAGTCAGAGGTGGGCTAAGCCATCAACTAGTCCCCCCCCCCGTCGGATGAGAGAATGGCTGACTCACAGTGTTAGTAGATGAGGCAGGGAAATGGAGGACAGGCAGTCGGCCTAATGCAATCAAATGAAATTACATTTAGCTGCCATTAAAAACTGCAGTCTGTTTTTATAAAGTTATTTAAGACTGACTTAAAGGGATTAATGCAGGATGTGGATTACTGCCCGAGGCCGATTATTGTGATTGTGAAAAAGCAGAAAATTACAATAATCTCCTTTTCCTTCTGCATTTACATGTTTCCTTCCTTGTTGTTGTTAGTGGGTTTTTAAAAAAGGATGCATGACTTTGTCTCCTGTCATTAGCAGATCTGCTCTGTTGGAGACAGAATGACGGCTGAGTGTCTCAGACTCATCGCTATAAAAAGGAGAAGGCATTGTGTCTGGAACAGTCCTACATAAGCACAGGGAGCAGACATTCAAACATGTAGCTGCTTACTCTGAAACTGTGCTTAAGGAAGTCAATGACTGGTTGTAAAACTATAGGGAAGCAGCACATTTGATTAGTTTAATAGTAATTGTACAAAAAAACGATGATATCTTAATCATTTTGCTTACAGGTTCAGTAATGCAAAAAGATGTTTGTTTATATTGTATTCATGGGTACCACTTTACAATAAGACTACCCTTATAAAGGATTCATAAAGGGTTTATAATTAGGTTGTTAACACTTTATTAATCATTAAGAACCATTTATAAACTAGTTGTAACATAGTTTGCATACATCAACACAGACTCACTGTTTGGCAAGATGAATAAGCCTTACATTGGCTACTTAGCGAGAATCAACTCGGTGAACAACAGATACCAAGGATGCTGGCTGATGAAGGAGACGAAGTAAGTTAGGTAGCCAATATAAGGCTTAGCACTACAGATACATGTGGGCTCACTATTTGGCAAGCAACCGCTCACAGTTGCCCTGTTTATCTCATGTCTTATAAAAGCTTATTCATGATTTATAAAGTGTTCACAACCTGATTAATAAATGAGTTACAAACTATTCGTAAACCCTTATGACCCCGTATGGCACAATACAACTCAGACTGGCTTACCTGTACGTCAATCAAGTGGCAAATGCCATAGTAAGGATGGATGATAGGTAACTTAATAAAAAAGAAAATTAAATGTTTTTTATTTATTTAATTCTTTTTTTTCCAATGCCATGCGATCGACCAGTCGGAGGGACGTATTGGGCACCCCTGTGTTAAGGCATTGTTTTGGGCTCTGAAACTGTAAATATGAGTGTTTTTCATTATGTGTTGGAATTAAGTATAGTCAGTAATGTATTCATTCAACTGGAGCCAAAACAATTAGTCAATGAACCAACTCATCGATCAAAAGAGAAATGATTGGGAAATGATTTGATGATAGACGACTCCTTTACAATGCAAGAAATTGCTGTGTTTCTTTGTCATATAAGATAGAAAATAGAATATAATTAAGGTAATATATATTTTTTCTGACCTCTTTTAGGCCGAATAATTGAACTAAATGAGAAAACGTTTGGCAGAATAATTGATGGCGAAAATATGTGTGATACCGAATTGATACATAAAATTGAAATAATGAGTTGCAGTTCACACAGAAGCGTTAGAATTAGAGATAATCTTAAATAAACCATCGACTAGTGTCTTCTGTTGAGATTATTCTTTGCAACACATGCCTAAAAACTGTTTCCGACGCTTATATTTCAGGGCAATTTAAATCCTGATAACCTTCTTTGCCTCCAGCTGGCCTCTTGACCCGTGCCATCGTTTTGAGATTGGAGATGATTGTGGCATTAATAGCCCTGTTTGTCAGCCTGGCCGTAGCCTCAGGACTGATGTTTTCTGGGTGTGTGACTCAGATTGAGACAAGGGCAAGCCTGTGCCTCTGGTCACCAGGCTTTACTCTCTCTGAACCCGTGACCCTTGCCCTCTTTGCCGTCTTTTTAAATTACCACCATCACTTCAAGCCCCGTTTCAATCCAAGGCAACAATAGCTTCTTGTTTAGGGATTATCAAAAACACCAACAGATCCATGTTTGGCTGAATTTCCTTCTGTTTTCTGGCTGATAAAGGCTTGCAGGAAACCGACAGTCGCCCCGCAGTGTATTTGCAGATAAAGCGGAGATAAACTGCGCTGTCGCCTGTGCTCACAGTCACGGTGGCACGCCTCGGTTGTCACAGTTGTCAGGGCATGCAGTTGGTGTGGTTTTGAGGCTGTATCTGCCAGCAGCTGCAGTCATTTGCTGCGTTTGGACGCTCTGAATTCCTCTGGTGGGAGGATGGATAATAGACGTGGTTCATAGACTTGTTGCTAGGCTTCAAGACTACATTTTCATGGCACTGAATGGGTTAGTGATGCCTGGTTTGAAGTCACTACATTGGTGTCAATGAGTTTCTGTTTACATTAAAATTGCTGACAATTCCTGCTCTTGCCCGGTGTGAGCTGTGGTTTCAGATTATGTCAGAGGCTACCCTCATCATAGAGTGGTGCAGGGATGACGTATTCCTTAAGGCTGACCTGGAAATTAACATCGCAAGGGCTTCCTCAACAAAAGAGCAATGAGATTTTTATATTGGACGAAGAAATATTGTGGGAAACAAAGCAGGATAATATCCACATGTTAACACCCTGAGTCTAAATGCAAGTCAAAAGCTGGGCTATAAAAGAACTACATCCTGGTCACATGACTTCACGGCACGCCACCATCGCTAAGCTAAAGTTGGCTAATGTTTGGCATGGGGACTTTTTGTAGTTTATTTAGTCACTTGTTAGCAACTGCCATTTTTAAGACACATACAAGCCTCAGACATTCAGCAGGTACAAACTGACATATTTGATGCTGTAGAACAAAATATGACAAATCTTACGCTTGTGTTAACCACAAACCATATATCACGTAGAACGTTGACTGGAGACGAGGGTGCCAGAAGTGGTCAAATGCTGACACACTTCCAGGTTTTAGGACTCATTCCTGCACCACTCTAAAGCCACGAGTGGAATGATAGGCATTTGTGCCAGACACTGGCGCTGACAGAATGATAGTATCCCCTTACCATAAGCAGCTGTAGGGGCCAAATCATTTTCCTGTCATATCAATTCTCCCGGTGACATTTAAATCTAGCTATGCCCTGCCTCAGTGTATTAATCTGCTGTCATCCTCTCAGTGAAGTGAAATGTATGCTAAAGGTTGTTGTTGATGTGGTAAATGATGATTCTCTGTCGGTTAGTTTGCAGATGATGTGGTGTTTTAGTGGCCAGATGTGGGGAGTATGGTTTGTTCTTAGACAGATGTAGTTAGGAGGTTTTGATCCTGTCAACCGCCCGACCTGTCTGCCCTCCTGCGAGGGATCAGATTCCATCTGGAACGTGCCTTGTTCCACTTCAAACAGAAACACATAATCCTTTTACGGACACGGTCGTTCCACTTGTACTGTGCATGCGAGCGTCCCGGGGCCAAAGCCTCTCGGGCGCGTTTCTGCCATCACGTCCAGATGCCTCGGTTCTGCTCTCTTTCTCCATCTCTATATCTGTGCGGTGTCATTGATCCGAGCCACCAGCTGGTCCTGATCTCATTTACCCCCAAAGAGGATCTCGTTTGTGGGCAGACGGCCCATTATGGAGGCCATCCAGAAGCTCTTCAAGTTACAAATTAACCTCAGTTTCTCTGCTGCCTCTCAGTCGGCTCCTCCTTGTCTTGCTTGCTCACACTCTGTCCCTTTTAATATCCCCCCCCCCCACCTTTTTATATTGTCCTGTCTTTGTCACTGGTATCTCTCTTATCTCCCAGGGGGGAGAGCTAACCGCATCAGAGGAACCTGCCTCGCTAATGCACTTCCTCTGTCCGTCTCTCCCTGTCCATCCCATCTGTGGAGCTACTCCCCATTTTCTCCTGAGCGATCAATATCCGTACAGTGGAGCTTCCCGCTGCCCTGCTGGTCGCCCTGCAGGCGGTGGAGCTCCGCCAGGCTGAAGTCGGGCCCTCGCCGTTCTCAGTTTTTTGTTTAGTGGCCGACGGAGCCTCTTGCCTTGCCTCCCCGCGGTACATTGTCTCGTTTCTGGGACATACTGAGGCCTCTGTTAGCGCTGCTCGTTCTTCCCTTGTCTCCCTTTCCCAGTGTCTGCTGTTATAAGCCGACTGTACAAGATTAGCATCTCTCTTTGTCCAGGGTTAACAAGCTCTGTCATGTGTTAATCTGCCCGTCCCCAGGGGGGCCGAGTTTCTCCGAGCCCCGTCGCATCATGGGAAGAACAGGTCCGGGTGTTTGTGTGTTTTGGTGCGTCAGCTTGTTTGCAGTTTGTGGGATTGAGGGGGGGGGGGGTGTGAACTCGCACAATTTACAGCCTATAAGCTGCCATCGCATCGGCATTCACTGCCAATTTACGGTGGTCATACTCACCCTTTTCTCCTGATTATTTTATTTTCAGTGCGTGTTGTAATCCCTTAATTGCTGCTGAGTTTTTATTGAAGACATTTTTAAATGTGTGACTCTCCGCAGAATCCTTTAGGATTAGTGCCAGCCTCTCTGGTCACATGTTTCTGTGATCCAGGTGTCTGCCTCACAATCTGCCGCTCCTTCTCACAAGAGGAGACACAAAAAGACTCCTTCCTTCCTTCCTCCCAGCGGGGCCTTTCTTCTCTGGCTCAGTTTGTCTTTTGGACTACCCTGCAGCTCATTGACTAGCTGCAAATCGATTGAGAGGATTGACTCTGCTACACCTTTTTAAGGACTTAACAAACAGCGGGGGAGGTGTGTTTGTTTGTTGTGGTGCTGCTGTATGCCAGAGGTAGGTCTGGATAACTAATGGCAAACAGTGGCCATATTTTTCTTCACAGCTTCATCCTTTTGTCTTTATTCCGGAGTGTTTTGAAAGACATGATTCTCATAAAAGTGTGTTTTGCCCACCGCGTCCCAGATAAGAGAAGATCTGACTTGATCGAAAATATTGATCCTAGTTGGCTCCAATTATCACCGCCTGCTAACGGCAATCTAAGGTTAGCAGGGAGTGCTTTAGCCCTGGGTTTTGCCTCTCAGGCTACAGGTTGCGCTGCCTTTTATTGATGAAGGTCAATAGTGCTGTTTGGAGCCTGAAGGGAGACTTGCAGACATTACTTCATGGGGAAGAAAAAAGATAACACGTTGCACATTTAGCCAGATCGTTTTTCACATTTACTCACACCTTTTGCACAGCATTGGATGGAAGCCTTAGTTCTTTCTCCCCCCTCTCTGTTGTTGCCTCCCTCCCTCTCCCCTGTTGCTCAGCCCTCCCACAGTCCGTAGGGAATGCCGTCAGAGCGGCGGCTTTGTTTGGAGTTTATTTGTGTGCAGGACAGAGGCGTCTCCTGACCTCAGGTCGGGGGTGTTTGGAGAATGTGAGGGCTGTGATTAGCATGAAGGCAGCACTTGTAGCCCCCAGCTGGATTTACCTGGGTGTCATGTACCTTCTGTACCCTTAGAAACATTTACATATTTAGCCTTTTGCTAAATATTTAGATTTTTCACTACTGCAGATTGCAATTCTCATAACATGTTGTTTATTTGCGCAGACCCAATCCAATTTCATATACGGTATAAACATTTATTTATTTTTTGGATTTTCTCACGTTTTTTTTTGTTGTTGAAGGAATCTTTATCTCCGAAACACCAAAATACTGGTATATAAAAAATATAATACTGCCTACATAATGCACATTCTCATGTGTTTGATTATAATAAGCATCGTGTCATGATCTGCTGTGAGAGGCTTCCATGACCTCGGAGATCTGCAGCGATCCGTAATGATGTGTGCAGAGGCTGAGGAAGAGGAGTGACATGCAGAGAAACCATCCCACTAAGTAGAGTAGGGTAGAAGTGGCTTTGAAAGCTTTTCCTGTGATCCTGCGCTGCTGTTGCATAACACTGACGAGTCCCGCAGAGAACTCAGAAAGAATGGCTTTATCTGACACTTTACAGTCTCATATAAATGGCTTCAGATAACTCTTTATATCTTCTGCCTGTTCAAACAGTGTCTGCCTGTGACTAACGTTAGTCTGTATCTGGTGTTCTGCCAAGTCTCAGCCCGGAGTAAATGAAAGATTTAGCAGCTGGGTGTCTTTGCTGCCAATCTTTGATGCAGTTCTCTAAGAAATGTAGATGGATCTCTCTACCCTGTCCCCTGCAGCAGTGCATTTAGCCATCTTGTTCAGCACTGTTAATTAGTAGTATTACCCTGGCCCCTAATCCCCTTCTAGTTGCTGATATTGTGTACTGAGACTTATTGTGTACTGAGACTGTCTTATTCTTACAGTCAGGCAATTTTTCATTATTTGAAGTCCTACCTCATCAACTTGAGGTATTGATTTTTACTTTAAGCATTGAATGTGTCACTTAACAATGAAATAAAACAAGGAAGGGTGGTGGTGGCGAAGTCGATAGGGACTTGGCTTGGCAACTGGAAGGTCACCAGTTCAAGTCCCGGCAAGACCAAGTGCTACCGAGGTGTCCTTGAGCAAGGCACACTGCTCCCCGGGCGCCATTCAAAATGACAGCACACTGCTCCTAATGCAGAGAAACAATTTCCCCACGGGGATTAATAAAGTATATAAAAATAAAGAGAGGCAACAAACTCTGAAATAAGAACCGTAGGTGAAAAGTGACAGAAACTTTTTTATAAATGAAAAAACATCCTTTTTTTTGGGACACAATTGTACTATTTATTTATATTTTAAAGAATATTTTGGACCGGTTTAGCAGGCGATGAAACACAATAAGGGACATGAAAACCGTTTTTTTTCTATAAATAATGATTGCATTCAAATGTATAGATTAATTGATGCTATAGAACCGGGGATCAAGTTCCCTAAATGGAGATGTTGGCTGAGAATACTGTTGTGATTTTTGAGGAGGTTGAATGGACAATGTCAGGCCCCATGCCAACATGTGGCGTCTTGAATCTGACATTCTCCTCCTTGAAAAGAGGAGGAGTGAGCCACACACACATGAACACACACACACACACACACACACACACACACACACACACACACACACACACACACATGAACACACACACTCACATTCCAGCTCTATTTTGTTATGTTTGGACACAGTCACAAGTAACACTGCATCAAATCTGAGGCCACTTGCATAAGCCCATGTGCAGCGGTGCCGTGAGCAAGAGAGCCCTACAGTATTGAAGCAGCGCTGCTTAAATGTATCAGAGCTGAGGAGTGGTGATCAAGAGAGGAAGAACTACAGGGTTACACAGGTGTCCAGATTATGGATTATATTAATAACATACATTTGGACTTATTTAAACAGAAAATGAATATCTAGGCGAAGACTTATTTCTGTAAACTGACCCTGAAGTCAGCATCGCAGGTGTTACCACAACAAAAAGCAAATGGGATTTTTACATTGGATTTAGAACATTGCAGGAAATCAGTTCTGTGGCAAACACACATTCATCATACTAACACATGTAGTTCAGTGTTGGGCGTGATGACGTTTAGTTGTCTCATTTCGACACTTCAACTTTTTTTCAAGCAGTATATTATTATATACTGTACGTATGTTTGTTCCTCCGACCCCGGCTGTGTCAGAGGGAGGAGGACGGTTTATTAGCGGTGTCAAAGTGCAAACACCACAGATCACTAGCTTGTGTTTGCTGCATGTAGAGATAAAAGCATCTCAATTACAGGGTCAGAGGCCGCCGGCTGCTCGTTAAAAATGCCTTCCAAAGCCAAGCCCTCACCTCCGCCGTCCTCTCCCCTCACCTCCGCCGTCCTCTCCCCTCACCTCCGCCGTCCTCTCCCCTCACCTCCGCCGTCCTCTCCCCTCACCTCCATCCTCTCCCCTCACCTCCGCCGTCCTCTCCCCTCACCTCCATCCTCTCCCCTCACCTCCATCCTCTCCCCTCACCTCCGCCGTCCTCTCCCCTCACCTCCGCCATCCTCTCCCCTCACCTCCGCCGTCCTCTCCCCTCACCTCCGCCATCCTCTCCCCTCACCGCCGTCCTCTAACCTCACCTCCGCCATCCTCTCCCCTCACCTCCGCCATCCTCTCCCCTCACCTCCGCCATCCTCTCCCCTCACCGCCGTCCTCTAACCTCACCGCCGTCCTCCCTCAATCCTCTTACGGAGGCCTTAGTTACGCCCTGAATGATTCCATCAAGCTCCCTTTGGTTCGTTAGCGGAGTGTGACATGGGCCACAAAAGCTCACTTTCTTTTTTGCATCTTTTCTCCAGCCACCCCACCCCCACGGCCGCTGCCTCCTTCCCCCACAATCCCTCTCTTTCAGTACTATTTAGAGTAGGCCCCGAGGATAGAAGGGGGCTCACAGAATGCACATGTGTGTACACAGTTGTTTACTCTGAAAGCACTGCAGACTTTCTACCAGCGATTCATACACGGACGGGGCCGAGCGTTTTGATACTCGGCCCTGTTGTGCGAGAACAGTCTCTTGTTTCTCATGATGTGATTAGATGTGAAGAACCACAGCCCAAGAGCAGATTTGACATTAACGTAACATTTAGCTCAATCACACGCGCTGCAGCTTCTTAATTGTAATCTTCTTAATGAACCGCAGCTACCCGCAGCACCATTCTTCTTCTTCTTCTTAAATATTCAGAGATATGCTTACTGCATTAATGTCACCTCCTGCTGTATTCTAAACAGGCATGCTAATTGCCCCCCTGCACATACACTAGTAGATTGTACTTGATGCAAAACAACAGGGTCAAAGTAGCAGTTTTCTGTTTAAATATGCTGATGACCTGATTATTCACAGCATTTCTTTGTCTAGACAGTCAGAGAAGCTTGGATCCCTCCGCGGAGCTGGATGCCTTCCAGTTATTGACAGTATGGGCTGTTGTGGGTCAGATATACACACACAAGTGAGAACACACACATTTGGTTTGTTTCCCGGTGTGGGGATTAGGACGGGATGATGCCTGGGAGGATGATCTCACCTTGCAGAGCTGGCTTGCCCATCATAGGCTTACAGCTTGAGGCAATTAAATGTAATAATGACAACAAGAGAATCCAGAATGCTTCTCACTCAGCGCCAAGGCCAAATGCCTCTCGCAATGTAACAGAAGTGTGAGATCATTTGTGTGTCTGCCCCATGATTTGATTACGCTTTGGGTTCTTCCTTGGGCCATGCACCACCCTTCTACCAAATGACATGAACATCAGGCCAGTATTTTTCCACAAACCTGCTCGCAATGAAACAAACTGAAACATATATCTTTTACAGACTTTTCCCTTAAATGTCATAAAAAGGTCTTAAAATACAAAATCCTTGTTGGTAAATAAAATGAGATGAGATCAGAGACAAACATGAACACTCAATGCTATTATTACAGGACTCAAAAAGGATTTCTAAGGATTTAGACTAGGCTTTATTTGTAATGTTCACAATAGCTACACGGTAATTCTCCAACAATACAACAATTTCAACTTCTTAACATGAATACAAGAAGCCGTAGAATAGTGGCCAAATGGTGCAAGTAAGTTGCAGAAATGAGAGACATATCAAATACATATAGAATGAGATAAATCACACATCCACTGCGTGCACATCCACACAGCTGACAGACACACTGAAGTCACATGAGAAGCACAACAGCAATAAAGCAGTGGAGACAGACTGTTACGTCAGAGCAAGCCTAAGAAAGTGCACAAGAACATGGAGCAGACATAGTTGATGATCAGACCGAGTGTGTGAATGATTCATTATCATACAAAGAATGTAAACAGTGTGTGAGGAGGAGGAGGAGGAGAGGGTGGTGGGTGGAGGGGGGAAGGAAGGAATACTTTACTTTCCTGATCCGGTGCTCTGAGCGCTGTTGTTTGTGCGGCTTCCCTTTTGTTCTCAGCTTCTGTGTCATCACCGCTGAGGCTTGCGGGGAATTTGGAGTGGGAGGCTGCTTGGAACCACACGATTTGGACACATTGCGAAGGCCAACAAACACATTGTTGGAAAGTCAATTAGATTCAGACATTTAAAGTAAGAAAGACCTACGCCACTTTCAAACTACTTTGTTCTATATCCAGGCATACAGTGGTGCAGGAAGGAGTCCAACAACCAGGAAGTTGGCTTTTTGGCACATCCATGTTCCCTCTTCTCAAAGGCAATGGCTTTTTTTGAACATATTTTTGGTTGAATGCATTAAAAAAGTTGCTTACAAGTGTCTAAACGATTCCACTAAACGTCATCACGCCCAACATTAGCTGCCTTTAGCTTAGCGGTGGAGACGTGAAGTCATGTGACCGATGTTGTTTCTTTATAGCCTAAAGTTGCATTTATTGCCTAAAAACAGCATGATAAAACATCTTTACTGCAATATTCAAAAATCCAATGGAAAAGTCCCATTGGATTGGAGTAACCTTGCGATGCTTACTGACGAGTTTGCCTACACAAATACGTTGTCGAAGCCCCACTCTGTTGTTTTTATCTGAATTCTGAGGACAGCTACTGCAGCCTGTGGAAGTGGTTATTTGACTTCCGATCCTTTGTTTGTCTCAGGCCACATGAGGTCAGGACAGCTGACCGGCTGTTTGGTTTGGAGTAGCTTGACCAGCAATTCTCTTCAGATTAAACCATTTTACGTCCTTAAAGTTTCACACACTGTTCCTAAATGTTTTGAAATGGACCTAATGTAGCTGACATAGCCATCTGTCTGGAATTAGCTGCTGGGAACGTGCACAAGCCATGATGTGTCAGGTCATTAAATCCATGCTGCCCCTTGTGGGACAATGCCAGCTTGTGTGCTGCAGCCTAGGTTGTAGCGTTGGTGGGAGCTAAAATGTTGCAAGAGAGGATTCTGGGAGATAATCTGAGTGTCGGAGTGTATTTGTTTGTAAGGTGAACTGGGCTCCAGGTGACAGGCATTGACCCTAAGACTGAATTGGTCCCCCTCTCATCATCTTAGATTTTGTTATTGGAGAAAGGACTTTAGTAAGGTAAAAACAATTCAATGTCATCCACACAATGTGAAAAAACACATACATATCGACGTCATTGATGGTTTTTACTACAAAAAATGAATGTGTTTCTTATAAATATCTGCAAGAGCCCAGTAAAACAATCAGGTTCATGTTACTTCTTTTTTTTAATATATATATTACCCTATTTTAGGACATAAATAGGTTTAAGATATTGTTTCATTTTGAGTGCAGGCCCCTGAGACAAATAAGAATGGTTGCTTAGCAGACTTTGTAATATTAGCCAAAATTGTATCATTGTTTAAAGAATACATATCATATTTTATTGTGTTGAAACTTGTGATTTACACCACAATTAATCCCATTGTAAGTCCTTGAGGAATTCAACCCACACACAGCAGCTTTAGTAAAGGTGCCAATAACCTGTAAAACATCAAATCCCCAGCTGCAGTCGTTAATAGAGGAAATTAGAGTCCTGCCGCAAAGCACCGTGGGTCAAATGTGTGGGATTGTATGAATGTGGGGGGGGGGGTAGTAAAATGAGGATTTCTCAGCTAAATCCTATTAAGTATAATAACATGATTTTTGAGAAATTCAACTTGTGAATGTATCTGCTGTAACCATTTGTTGGAAAACACGGTGCAGCTGCACAGTGTTAGCTGACATACCATAGCAAGCAAATAGTATACAGCTTCTGAATCGAGCTAAACGGAGAGCCTCCGGAATGAAATAGTCTCAAAAGGAAGATTTGATATGATATACTGTATATCAGGGCTGCACGATATTGGAAAAAACTGATATTGCGATATATTTTTTTCCCCTGCGATATATATTGCGATACAGGAATTGAAGAAAAGACAGTTTTTTTTGTCCGCAAACCATCCTTTCTTGAACTTTAATGCTATACAATCTGTCTTTTTCAAACTATATTTAACCGGATGAAAGATTTTAGTCACGGACGTCTGGATCTGAAGTTATCAGAGCAACAAGCTGAGCTAGCTCGGTTAGCAGCGCCAAACTGCCCTGGAGAAACACATGAAACTACTTTATTCAGTGTTTTTACCTTTAATCACGGGGTCCGTTTGCTTTGGAGATCTGATTGTGATTGGTGGTTTGCTGTCACTCACTCAAGTACCCCTGACATGAGAGCCGCGCAAGTTTTCCTTTTGTAGCAAGCAGCAAAATAATTGTAACATGACGTGTTTGAGTTAATTTGCCTACTTAATATCGCATGTCGTAAAACATTTTATTTATTTTTGAATCGCACTTCCTGCGATGTGATAGGGTTAGACATGCGCATATCGCGATTATCGTCACGACACGATATATCATGCAGCCCTACTGTATATTATGAATTCTAATGTTGTAAGGTAGACTCACTATAACCTATGAAATTGTGAAACTATAATGATGCTATTGTAGAAGCCACAAGTCAACTTTTTAGAAGAAAACATGTATTATTTGTGATGGATTTAGATCCACACCAATCAGTTCAAACGTTTTTTTAAGGGAGTTATTGGTGTTGTTCCCTTCACCCTCCCAATCAAACTTTTTATCGTCAAGATTCATCTTAGAGTTGGATGGCTTAATTCGATAATTGGAAGGGATATTCACTTCTCAAAGCTGAGACTAGTCGCTCACTGTTGAGCTCTATGATCTAACTTATATATCTCAAGTCGATGTGTTCCAGCAGCTCACTCATGCTGTTTGCAGGGAAATGACTCTCTCCAATCTAATTAGGTTTAATGAAAACCTGTAATAGCTTTAGCGGGCTGGATGTTTCAGTAGGGAGTGCCACGGTAATTAGGGATCCAATTCAAGATCATATAAAGCTGTTGAGGAAACAATTATACGATACTCAAATACTCCCAGATGGAACAATACACATTGTAGCTTAGACATTTTTAATATATCATTAAGGTGGTCACAATTATTGAAGCACAAATGTGAAATGAAAAGGAATTTGGGAAGAAGATGCCATGGGGTATGCACCAGGATGGAAATCGTTTTTGGCAGCAAACAAACGTTGCAAAAACAGGGTCTTCAATCCCCACCTACCTGCACTTCATATGAAGAGTAGATGAAATGTGTTCCTTAGCATGCTCCTGCCCTGGTTGCTAGCCTGTTTATGCTAACCGCTGACTGATGGCCCTAATGATGTTATGCCGGATGAGTGAGCAATAGAGCCAGAAAGAGAAGTTCAATATCACAGCTGTCTGGAGAGTCGCAGGAGGAAGAGAAATGTTCCTCTGGCTGAGGCCGTGCAATCAGGATTTATCACACTCTCACTCTCACACACTCTCACACACACACACAACACAACACAGGAGCAGTGACATGACAGGCCAGGCCAGATGCTTTCCTGTGGGAAGAGTCTGAAATAGAGAGGAGGTGATTGGACGGTCTCATTTCCTGGTTCACTGCTTGGTCGAATTATGTCACAGTGTTGGTGATTGGATTGAAGACTGTGGATCGGTTGGAGTTTGATGTGTTAACTTTAGGGATGTAACGATACCAAAAACTCACGGTACGATAATATCGCGATAACAAGTCCACGGTACGATATTTATCGCGATATTGGAAAAAAAAGAAGGGAAAAAAAGTTTTTTAAATATTTTTTTTTTAACATTTTATCTTGCCATTTATTTTTTTTTACTTGAAAAAAAAAATCTGATTTGTGCAGCATTTTAGTAGGATAGTCGTATTTTAAAGTGTCAAAAATATAATAATCAGTCCCTGCAATAGAATAAATCAAGTTTCACTTTAGTTTTTCAAGTAACTCAACTCTAACTCACTCACTCAGCATCATCAAGGTTATCTTTTAGGAATATGAGCATGTCCACATTTCCAGGTAGAAGCTGGGATGTTTGGGCGTTTACAATATCCCCTGCTTTGGAAAAAACTCTCTTGCTTGGTACTGATGTTGCTGGGGACAGAGAGATATGCTTTGGCCATGGTGACAGCAGTGGGTCAAACTGTGCATTGTCTCTCCACCACTTCAAAAACAATACAGTTTTTGCCAAGAAGGTGAGGCTTATTGACAGGGCGAGATATAAATATACTGTTGGTACTTGTCAATGTCTCTAGGCATGTACATGTAGCCCTGTAAATACGATGTCCTTTTGTGTTATCTGTTGTTTTATGTTCTGTTTTTTTTTTTTTAATTAATAAATCGCGGTAGATTTTGTCAGTCTCACGACGGTATTGAGACATTTATTTATCGCGATATTCGATATATCGTTACATCCCTAGTTAACATTCGTAAGATCTATGTTGTTACTCAAGTGATGACATACCTTTCCCTGAAAAGCACCTAATTGTTCCAAGGTTCTCTACTTGCATTTTAAAGATGCCCAATGATGCTTTCTGTGCAGCTTTCTGTGCATGTAAATGGTCTGCAAAGGCTGAATCCCTGCGTGCCCTCCAGAGGGAGTTTCTCTCCCACACACTCATAACCTCCATCTTACTTTCTCTTGTCCACTCTCTCCTCTGAAAGTGACTGGTTGTGGTTGGTAACATAATTAAGCTAATTGTCCACAATTTATAGCCTCACTGGCTATAAAACCCCCTGTGACCGCTCCTCGCTGCTACCCGCCTCTCCCTCTCCGCCTCTCGGTCCCTTTGGGTGGCGGCCTGTTGCACTAGCCGTGTGTGTCTGTGTATCTGCTCTTATGTGTTTTCGGGGATACACCACAGATATTTGTTCCTCTGTTTCTCCCCCTCCGGCTCTGCTCAGCTGCTCCGGCCATCTGTGCAAAGGCAAACAGAGAACAGAGGGATGAAGGAGCGGTGGTGGGGGAGGAAAGATATCGAGGAGGGGAAATGTTTTGGAGAAAGAGAATGAAAGAAAGCTTTTTTGATTTAGTAAGGAGGACGAGTAAAAGATGACGGAAGAGGGGAAAGAAAGATGAGGTTCGGGAATTGTTTCCAGGAGGCCGGCCGCATAAAGATGATGTCTGTCTTCTGGAAATAGGGCAGCGAGTGTGTTTATGTCAGTGGAAAGTAAGATGACTAGTGTTGTCTGGGTTTAAGCAGCAAAGATCAGCCAATAATGAGCTCATTTGACATCTAGTTAGGCCCCACCTTCTCTGTCGGCCTGTTCCCATGCTTCCTCTGGGCTGGCCTCTGAGTTTATCCCAGCACTTAGCCTCCCCCCTGCCCTTGTTTTGTAAACTTGGACAAGCCTGTTTCCTGCCTAC
>NW_011366539.1:52430-57048 GCF_000735185.1 Notothenia coriiceps | reverse complement strand
CCCCCCTTACTCCCCCCTCTGCTTCTCTTAAACTACCAAATCTGTTTCCTCTCATGCTTACCTCAACTAGCCGAGGAAATAAAATAAGACACATTTGTCTCATTGACGCAGACAATGCATGACAGCTCGTGTTACAGATGGTTGCCCTTTTATCAGGCCTCATATGCTTCACGGTCTCCTCTCCCTCATGTCTGTGACTGCTCCGTTTGTGGCCCATGAGTCAAACTGTCCTCCTATATTTGGGTTTCTTGTACGCGCCTTGACCCACTTAGTGGATACACATACAAGTCTTTTTCATCCCACCTCACCATACTGTTCTTCTTAGCCTAATAGTAAGAAGCAGGCTAGCTTTTGTCATGCATGTGCACATTCAAAAGTTGCATGATTCGACATTATTACTGTGTGTTTTCACAGTTTGCGTGCTAAAGCTTTTTGCTCTCCCTAAAGTGTACGATCCCAGATGAAAGCTAGTCTTCCACACGAGTGAGTCCAATACCATTTTGCACAGAGGAAGCTGGCAGCCAAGTGTGTCACTGAGCTTTCTACCATCACAGAGGGGCCGCTGGCCGCTGCACTGCAGTTGGCGTTGAAATGAATGAACGGCTATTTGTAGAGTGTGTTGTTTGTGCTGTCCCTCCTCCTGTGGTCCCTCAGACAGAAAACATAACATGATATCCTGCTCAGGCTTCAGGCCTCTCCTGGGTCTCTGCAGCAGTTTCATCTGCAGTATTCTGGCGCATCCTGTTCCAATTCTGTCCTACAATCCATTTGCCTGCTAATATTTGGACGCCTGCATAACAATGTGTCTGTGTGTCAGGGATCCTAAAAGGCATTGAATTCATACATTAAAACTCAATTGGTACTAAATTGCTGTTAAAAAGTCTTAAAGGGGGCATATTAGGCTTTTTGGGGTGTTATATAGCTTTGAGTGCATGGTTTTGCAGGTCTGCAAAGGCTAGAATCCCAAAGTTCCCTCCCTTGTGCAGAAACGTTGCACTACTGGAAACAAAGCAGTGCCAGTATTCTTTCCGCAACTTTGGTTACGGTCAAATTGGTCTTGAAATGATTCCATTAAAAATTCCAAACTTGCCTAAAGCAAATAAACCCTGTGTGTGTGAGTGATGCTGAAGCTGTAAGCAGATCCCAGCCATCCCGTTATCTGATTCCCGGCGTGATCAACATTCCTGCCGCTCTGTTCGTCATGTCTGCTCTCAGTGCTGACTCACTTTGTTTCATTATCTTCTCTCTGCAGACCAGACCTCGTTGTCTCCAGAAATCCTGCATACCCTTGGCCATCCTGCGAGATTTACGTCGGCCCTGCCTTGCAGAGACGGACCACCGACAACAGAGGGGAGATGAAGCCGGATGGGGTTGCCACGGCAACGCAAGAGCCAATGGAAACACTGGAATCCAACCCGGTGAATGAGGCAGATGGACTGGAGGGCAACCAGGCCGCCAGCCCGGTGACGGAGGAGGTGTCACAGCCCACCATAGAAGAGACGGGGGACGCAAAGCCAAACCAGGCTAAGGAGACCCCCGCTAAGACTAACAACAAGACTACAGGAGACCCCAAAGCCAAGACTACCAACAAGGCCCCGTCCAACAAGACAAAACCCGGCACCACGGCCCCAAGTAAGACCTCAACCGGGTCCAAGACCAACACAACTCAGAGCCGCCTCTCAAACGGCACGACTAAGCCCCAGACTAACGGCGTGGCGAAGAAACCCGCCCCCGCCGCAGTTAAAAAGAACACCCCCACAACAGCCGCTGTCAAAAAACCAACAGGCACGACCCCGTCCCCGGCCCTGAAGAGCAAAGTGGGTGAGAAGAAACCCACGGGGGCGTCTCCCGCCACCAACGGAGTGAAGTCGATGACCGGAACAACCGCGGCCAAGAGGCCAGCGCCCGCTCCCGCTAACGGTGTCAAAACCAGCAGCATCACCGCGGCCCCCGCTAAGAAGCCTCTAGGTTGGTTGGAAATGTCACCATAACACAAAAAGTTGTGGGGGGGATATACACATCCAGAGTTAGCGTAGTAGCATGACGTGTTTTCACAGCTCTAATGAGGGGTGTTCAATGTAATGTGATGACACGGATCAGCACAGATTACACATGCCCCAGTGGCTGCTGGGTATCTGCAGAGGCGTTTGCCCTACTTCCCCATAGCACGACCTATATCTGTGATATACTGTATGTTACTGTATATGTTACTATACTGTAGTGTGACGCTGTTCTTCTCTGTCTCCTCCTTTCCTCACTTGTCTCCTCTCCTTTAAACATTTCTGTTTCTCTTCTCTCTTGTTCTCATGTCTCCTCCTTTCCTCACTTGTCTCCTTTCCTTTAAACCTTTCTGTTTCTCTTCTCTCTTGTTCTCCTCTGTCTCCTCCTTTCCTCACTTGTCTCCTTTCCTTTAAACCTTTCTGTTTCTCTTCTCTCTTGTTCTCATGTCTCCTCCTTTCTGATCTAACCTCTCCTCCTCTTGTCATGTCTCCTCATGTCTCCTCTTGTCATGTCTCCTCTCCATTTTTTTCTACATGTCATCTACTCGTATCCTTTTTTCTCGCCTGCTTTTAACCCTTTTTCTGCTCCTCTCATCTTGTGTCCTCTCATCTTGTGTCCTCTCATCTCGTGTCCTCTCATTTCGTGTCCTCTCGTCTCACCTAACCTCTTCTCGTCTCCTCTCATCTCCTCTTCTCTAACTTATCCTACTTTCTTCTTGTGTCCTCTCATCTCAGCTTCACTCGTCTTCTCTGGCATCCTCTACTCCTCATTTCATCTCCTTCAACCTCTCCTTGTCTCATCTCCTCTTGACTTCTCTCCTCTCCACTTCTCGTCTGTCCTCTTTTCTCGTCTACTTTTAACCTTTTATTTTCCTCCTCTTCTCTCGTCTCCTCTAACCTTTCCTTCTCTTATCTCCTCTCCTTTAATCTCTCCTCTTGTTTTTTCTCGTATCCTCTCATCTCGACTCCACTCATCTGCTTTAACGTATCCTCGTCTATTCTTCTCTTGTCTCCTCTCCCTTTCTCTTCAGTCATCTTCTCATGTCCTTTTTTCTCATTTGCTTTTAACCTTCTCCTCCTCTTCTCTCACGTCCTCTCATCTTGCCTCCACTCGTCTCCTCTAACCTCTCCTCCTTTTCTTCTCCTTTAACCTCTCCTCTTTTCTCCTCTCCTCCAGCTCCTAAGACTGCCTGTGCAACTCCCACCAAGCCCCCTGTTTCCAAGACAACAAGGTAGGTGTGACACGTAGACATGAGTGTGTGTCTGCGCATATGAACAGTCACACATGAAAGAGACTTTCTGTGTGTGTGTAGATAACACAGGCAGCTGCGAACGTCTATAAGTCTATAAGTCACCTCCTTTTCCAATTTACTCACACGTTTCCTTCAAACCAGCATCATAACTGAATAAACTGCCCATTTTGAAGTTGAGCATTACAAAGCTCCTCAGTGTGAAGCGAGAAGCAGCCGGTTCAAAAGGCTTCGCTTGGCTCCAGGTTCAAAGAACACCGCGGAGGAGCGAGGGACAATGATCCCCCACATACAGGCTCAGAGGGCCGGGTGCAAAGTAGGCCAGCGAGGAGCTAATGCCAGAACAAGCCTGAGAGGAACGCCTCGCAGGGTTTCACCAGGGCTGCCATTATACAGCAGCATTATTAATTAAACTAGTTTTGGGAAAGAGAGGGGGGAGGGGGACGTTGAAGGATTACACTGAGATGTGCAATGGGGTCAGCATGTGTTCCTCACCTGAGTCACACTGTGCATGGTGTTTGGTCCGGAGGTGGCTCGGCACTGAAGGAGCCTTTGTGTGAGACTGATGATCCGATCACTGTGTTGGTATGTTTCTGTGTAGAAACATTGTTTAGTCAGGAACTCTTGCGTCAAACCAACTCTGTTGCAAACTTGTTATAACACATAGAAACAGGAAGTACAACCGCACACTGCAGGCAACCCGAGGAAGGCCTAAAGCAGGGGTACTCAAATACAAATCTTAAAGGAGAAAATGTTCAATAAGACAAAGGTCCGTTTATTACGGTCGTTCAAACGTTTAATAATTGCAAAAAGATTCTTAACACGAGGTTGCAAAAACAAAAAGTATCTGTATGCAGCAGTTCTCATTGTTATTGTGTCTGTGCTTGATCCCTCAGAGTCGCAGCTGCACCCTCTTTCATTCAGCATTCCCATTATCTCTTTATAAATGTCTTGCCCCCTTGTGTGTCCACTGAGGTTCGTCAGGCCCAACACATCTTCAACAAACAGTCAGTGGTGTCAGTGGACTCATCCACAGCTAAGGAAATGCACTGTGCATTTTGTATTCCATCACAAAGCTGATTCATCAAATCACCAGCCAGTATTCTGTTCTTCTGGTTGCTGTGGAATCTGAGAGGGGATTTGCTTGAATTTGGACCTGTTATTTCCCTTTTTGTTTGCCTTCAAACATGTCTCCATCACTTCATGCATTCTTTTATTATTTCTGCATCAGAGAATGGCTTCAACACCCATGCGCCCTCTGAGTGAGGACTCAGTTGCCTTCTCATTGTTTGTGAAATAGATAACAAGGCATCCTGCTCCAGGCTTGATCTGATGTTTTCATTCCATTTATTGTTGTTTGGTTTCTTA
>NW_011366539.1:49357-52387 GCF_000735185.1 Notothenia coriiceps | reverse complement strand
ACAGTACAGGTGAAACTAGGCTACTAGCTAACCGTACAGGTGAAACTAGGCTACTAGCTACAGTACAGGTGAAACTAGGCTACTAGCTAACAGTACAGGTGAAACTAGGCTACTAGCTACAGTACAGGTGCAACTAGGCTACTAGCTACAGAACAGGTGAAACTAGGCTACTAGCTACAGTACAGGTGCAACTAGGCTGCTAGCTACAGTACAGGTGAAACTAGGCTACTAGCTACAGTACAGGTGAAACTAGGCTACTAGCTACAGTACAGGGGAAACTAGATGAGCTGTCAACTCTCGCTCTGACTTTTTTTTTTTTTTTTAAACTCTCGCTCTGACTAAGACAGGTTGAAAGAGACGACACACAGATTTTTCCCACCCGCGTTCTGCGAAGACCCGCCCTACTGTGCCTCTGATTCGCAGACTGTTGGTGGGGGGAAAAAACGCTGACGGGATGCTGAATGTGATTGGACCAAAGCGTTGAAAGACACACACAGACAGTGGAACAGTCTGACATGCAGAGCGCTGTTTGCAGTGGACATAGCGGAGAATTTTGACTCGTTGCGTTGTGGCGATGTCTCGCAGATAATACAGATAATACATACATATAAAAAAGTATATATGAAAAGTATAATTTGAGTCCAGAGACAGTTGTGGTTCGGTCCGGAGTCCGGACTTTGAGGAGGTCTGGCCTAAAGGGATAGTTTGACATTTTGGGGATGTTTGTATTTTTAAATAGTAAGTCCACCTCATATTTCTAAAAAGCAATATACCATATTTTAGGGATCTTTATCAGAAATCTATATATTTATATAGTTTGTTTCGGAGAGTTTTATACTGTGGCCGACAGGTGCTAAATTCTAAAACTGCCTAAAACATATCCATTAGGAGAGACGCGCTGCAGTTTCAAAAACGATGCAAGTACAGAAACACAAATGTGCCAAAACACATGCAAATGAAGAAACATCTTCAACACCTTGGCAACACATGCGCACCGTTGACTCAAAGCGTAGTATAAACGAAACACTGCAAACACAAAACGCTGTCATTACAAAAGCACTGCAAGGAGCTCAAAACACAACGGAAACCAGTGGACACTAAAAAGTGACGCACACAGCTGGGACCGGAGCGCTTTCTGACATTCAGGATTATATAAAGTTGGCCAACTCTCACTGTTTTACAGTTAGTCTGTTTTACAGTTGTAGGTATTTTGGCTGTATATTTGAAATTACTCTCGTTAGCTACGTTGGCTAGCTAACTTACAGCAGATCTGCATTAATATCGGAAGGAATCATGCAATCACATAAGCGCTGTTACTTCAAGTTGATGAATATTTGTTCTAAATGCTGCATGTGCTGTCAACTTTGCATCGTTTTTAGAACTGCAACCCGTTTGCTATCATTATCATTTCTTAACAGTGAATAACCCTAACCCTAAACCCTGGCTCTCATGTTTAATTCATTCATTAACAACATTTCATCAGTTATTATCACACTATCAGAAGATAGATTTTAGTAAAAAAAAGTAAAAATCACAATTTATGTCGGAAATCGTAAACAGTGACGTCGCGACTTGGCTCCTTTTGGGCTCTAATTGAGAGAAGCAAACTGGTTCCTAAGTTGTTCGCAAGTCGAACCAACTGTTAACTAAACTAGACCCAGCACGGACTATAACTGAACTCAACTCAGTGGAAAAGGGTTATGCTGTGTCTGTCCTTTTTACATTTGTCAGGTTTGTCAAAACACGTGGCGGAAATCAAGCCGAAGCTAATATTGTAATCAGGTTAATATTGGATTATTAGTGCGTCTAAGTGCACTTTATATGCAGCGTTTCAGTGTGAGTCAGTGAAATGTGTTGGTGGATGTCTGGCCCAGAGAAGGATTTATCTGCATCTGAATCCCCAGGAGAGAGCTATAACCATTACTGACGATAGACTCCTCTGACAGTACCCTCATAGGCATACTTTGAGTGTGTGTGTGTGTGTGTGTGTGTGTGTGTGTGTGTGTGTTGTGTGTGTGTGTGCGTGCGTGCGTGCGTGCGTGCGTGCGTGCGTGCGTGTGTTCATTTAAGTCAGCATTTGTATATGTGATGTGTTTTGACAGGGCCATACATTTCCACTTTAATTAGATTTTGCCCTTTTCCAACCTCACTCATCCCTTCATTCGGGTTCCTATCAGCGGTGTGTTGGAGATGGAAACACATTAACTGCCACGTAAAACACACACCCTGCTTCCCCTGTCGCTGTCACACACACGCGCGCACACCCGCAGAGGCCTTCTCAATTTACTCAGTGTTACTCTTAAGGCTCAATCGATTTAATTCCATCAGCTGCAGGCCGACAAATAAAAGTGCAGAGCAAATGCAGGTTCACTTAGCGACATCAATCTAATTTAAGTGTCTCGTTCCAACTATTAAGCTGGAGGTTTTAGTGGAATTAAATTAGGTTTTTTAGTTGTTGATGCCAGGAACTATTTATTATGGCTCGTTCATTCGCTGGCGTTCTTTTTCTGACATAATGCACAGCCAACGTTTTGAGAACAGACTTTTGGCTAGTTTGAAATCTCTTGTGTATATAAAAAAACGTTTTAGTTGAATAGGAAAGGTAACCTCTTCTGTATATGAATCTTATTGTCACATCTTTGAACTAGCTTAGATGCTAGCTACTACTCACACAGTGCAGTTTCCGGGTCAGTGAGGGTGCAGAAGCTGAGTCGATGGTAATTCATTGTTTATGCCCCATACGTTATGATTGTAGTGAAGTGCAGGACAGTAAACAGTTCAAATGTCCATCCCAGTTTATTGAAGTCCAAGATGGCGTCTTGTTGCAATACTTTAGAACATGGTGAAGAAAAGAAGACAATCTCCATATTTGAGAGGCTTAAAATGAAAGCGTATCAACTTAACTGAAAAAGTTGGTGTGTAGAATGTGTGTGTGTGTGTGTGTGTGTGTGTGTGTGTGTGTGTGTGTGTGTGTGTGTGTGTGTGTGTGTGTGTGTGTGTGTGTGTGTGTGTGTGTGTGTGTGTGCGACC
>NW_011366539.1:45512-49286 GCF_000735185.1 Notothenia coriiceps | reverse complement strand
TGTAGGCTAAACAGGAAGTTAGCTTGCAAGGGCTCCTTCCCAAGCCCCCAGGAAGTGCGCCGGACTCTGTGCCAATATTCGTTGTGTCCAAACAGCGGTACTGCAACTTCCGTATCATTCCGTGACGTCACCCGACCCAAAACAATTTTTTCCCATTGACTAACATGGGGAAAGAGACGTCTATAAATCGGTGGATAATATTTTTTTAACTAAATAAACTACCCATTATGAACTATCTTATAGACCTTATTCGAATCATTTGGTCCTTAAAGTTGTAAAATGCATTAAAAGCTTAATCTAGATTTATTTTCTCTCTCCATTCATTCTAGTGAGCCGNCCCGCATGTTTAATCGCATAATCAAGGATTTTTGCCCGCGTTTTTCTGGAGGATCTAACATGAGTTTTACCTTACCATGGATACACAATAAGAACAGATTATATGATTATCTCAATACTTTCGTGACGTTTCGCTCTCTCTAAAGTTAGGCCATTTTGTCTTCATGCGCCAATGAGCAGCTCTCATAGGAATGAACGAGGCCCCGCCTCCCACGCTGTATCCACTTCTTATTATACATCCATGCTCCTTCCACAAAAAGCCAATGGGATTTTTCCATTGGATTTTTGAATATTGCAGAAAATGAAATATATTGCAAACACACGTTTTATGATACTTACACGTTTTGTAAGCACGGTCACATGACTTCACATCACCACCGCTAAGCTAAAGGCGGCTAATGTTGGGCGTGATGATGTTGAGTCGTCTCATTTAGACACTTGTATGCAACCACCATTTACTGACATATGTTATGTTGTGGAAGAAGCTTGTGTTAACCACAGACCTTATTTAAGGCATCTAACCAAAAAGCCTTTTCAGAAAACCATTGACTTCCTGCACCATTCTATCAAGTGTCAGCTTGTGTCTGTACCTGCCTTTTTTCTCGCCTGATATGTCGCATGTACTGTAAACGCCATGGAGCACATTCCCTTTATATGTGTTTCTTCAGTGTGTGCTTGTTTGATATGGACCCTGCATGGTGGCAGCAGCATGTCATTAAAATGCAGAACATGTGTTCATTTGCCGGTGTATTACTCAGTGTGATGTGGAGGTAAGGGGGGGCGGGCTGGTAGAGCACGTGCCGAGCCGCAGAGCCGCTTTCTCATGCCGATGCACTGAGTGAAGTGAAACAAAAATGGTGGAGTGGAGTGTGGAAGCTACACGGCTGAATAAGTCATGCGTCCCCACTGAGCAACCATCACTGCTGCCAGAAGATACAGAGTGTGAGGGCTGTGCACGCAGAGAGCGAGAGGTGTGTGGGTGTGTGGGTGTGTGTGTGTGGGTGTATGTGGGAGTAGAGGTAAATAAAAGAAAAGGAAACGACCAGAGGGTTTCTCTGTGTGAAGCGGAGGGTGATATGGCCTATAGATTAGAGGACATAGGAAGGGTATTCAGCTCTTATTGTACAGACTCAGACAGGAAATGGGACACGCTCGCCGTCATGTGATCAGGTGCTTTTCCATTTTCGCTGTCCCTTCCGTGCCAACCTCTATTCCCACATTAGTCACGCTGTTCTCCCTGCCGAGGGTCCCCAAGGGATGATACGTTTTTACTGCCGTGGATTGAATGCAACCCTCCTCATGATCTCACAAATTACTGCCATACTAATGGTCCAGCAGGGGACGTGTTGCTCAGGCTGTAAATCCTCCGTCCTGTTCTGGGTGTGGCAGATGACTCCGTGAGGCAGTGGTCAGCTGCCATGATGTTATAAGAGGGGGGGGGAGCCGCAGAGCCAATTAACAAATGGATAGAGAGGGAAGGAAATAGGAGAGAGGGAAGGAAATAGGAGAGAGAAGGAGGTGTGAGACAAAGGTCTGGGGTGTGTTCACTCATGCTGCAGACATGTGATGGATGTAGAATAATTCAGAGCATACATATCATCTTTTCTATTTCCATGTATACATTAACAACATGCGTTATGGTTCCTTTGGAACTTTACATGTTTGAATTGGCACATATCTGCCCATCGATATTTAATTAAACATTTGAACAGAGCTGCATGACCTCACTTGTCTGTCTTTTGTACATTTTGTACAGTCTGTTCAAATGGTAATACTGTGACCTGATTTCTCTTTTGTTCTACATAGACTTGAATATCAAACAACATCTGACGACAATTTCTGAGTGCTGTAAAGTTTCTATTAACACTTTATGCTGTTGACGTGTTCTTAGATTTATGTATTTCCTTTAACTTAAAAATCCATGACAGAGAGAAAAATGAGAAAAAATAAGAGAAGTATGGACTCAGCATCTCACGTTTACAGCCTCACTATACAGTCGAGCTGCATCAATAAAACCTAATCTAATCTAAATGATCAGAATACTTTTGTGAAAGTTTCTACATTTTGTATGAAATTTAATTAAAGAAGAGAATGAAAATATGTTTATAAACATGGACATTTAAAATAAGTATAAAAAGATACAGTTAAATAAAAAATCTATGAACAGAGGAAGGTACAGTAAAAAGGATAACAAAATTCTTTTTATACAAATATTTTTTTATAAACTTAAGAAGTACAAATGTTCACATTGTTCTACTACAGCATATAACATGTATGGGGTATTACACAAATGAGTTTTCCTGCTTTTTCCCTTTTCTATAGGTGAACGTCTTTGAAAAATTGAGAAACAAATGTGTTCCTGTTTGAGTTTGTTCCCATACAGTGCATTAGATGCTCTTACATTTCAGATGAGAGGTTGCGTACTTTATAAATTAGCCGAGGGCTGCACTTCCTGCTTCGCTGCTGCAGAGCTCAGGGCTCCAAAGTGAGCTCTTATTGTCCCACAAAGATACATCAGTACATAGACCAGGGGTGTCAAACTCAATTTCATCACGGGCCACATCAGCATTATGGTTGCACTCAAAGGGCCGGTTGTAACTTTAAGACTATATAAAAATACATGTATAAATATTTAATATATAAAAAATAATGTATTATATGACATTATTGCCTCTGCATTGGATTATTATGGGATAGGGTAATAACTTTAACTACGTCTGAAAGCAGAAGTCTAGGGCAAATAGTGCAAGTCTCTTCAGTGAGAGTGTCACACAATGATTTAAAAAGAAAAGCCAAAAAAAAGAAGTGACATTTTGAAGAAAAAGTCAAATTCTGAGAAATATTCTAAGAAAAAAAGTCAAATTCTGAGAAAACAGGCATATTTGAGATGCATTGTGGGACATGTAGTTGATGTATCCGTATAATAAACATATTATATTCTTTGCAAGGTCTTGTGGGGCCACAGAAAATGAAGTCACGAGCCGGATTTGGCCCCCGGGCCTTGAGTTTGACACCCCTGGTTTAAATTGTGTTTTATAATCGTCCTCATTTTTTTGGTTGTTTTTCTTAGAGTTGATCTTCTTTCTGTGTTTATGTATAGGCACCATATACACCAAGGCAAATACCTCATGTGTAAACCTACAATAAACCTGCTTCTGCTTCTGATTCTGATTAGGGATGGGAACGATTAATCGAATATTCGAAATTATTCAGGTATTTTGTTTTTTGGATGGGGTGCCTAAGTTGATTACATACAGTATGATTAAATGGAATAATTCAATGTATACGACAGTGCCATAGCTAAGTGTTTTAGGTCTAAAGGTGTGTGTTGCTCCGCTCACCGGTCCCTCACAGCGGGTAGAGCTGCAGGTGCTGATCTCTCTCTCGCGTCCGGTTATACTTCACTCGCGTTTATGTCCAAATCCATCAGATCTAGCT
>NW_011366539.1:41850-45502 GCF_000735185.1 Notothenia coriiceps | reverse complement strand
GTTCGAGCTAATGGTATTGCTGCTGCCCCTCCCTACACGCAGATCACGCAGACTCAAACCTCCTCTTATGCCCACATTCCAGCTGAGAGGGTCTTCTCTACAGCTGGCCTGATTGTGAATCGCCTCCGCACCCCCCTCTCCCCTGAGTAGACATGCTCATTGTCTTAAAGAAGAATGAGTATTGAATAGCTGCATTCTGTGCATAAGCCCTGTTACAGGTTGTTGATCTCTGTTGTCATGGGTTACGTTACCCTAACCCGTTATGCTGTTCGTGTATGATCCCTCTTTCATTTAAAAACCAAGTTATGTTTTAAGCATGAAAGCTGTAGGCCTATAGCTGTCAGCTGTTCAAACTGTGATCACCAGTTCAATACATTTGACAAATTCGATTTGGTTTCTATAATTATTGGAACATGTATTTATTTTTTTTTCCGAATTATTTTTTTTGTCAACATTTTTCACAAATTTTTTTTTTTATAGGATATGTACATTTCGGTTAATCCGTGAACCGTTTTTTTGGGGGTCGAATATTCGAATATACATTTGCTTTCAAATTCCCATCCCTAATTCTGATACAAACCAACGATCTACATGGTTCGCTAAATCATAGATAACTGCAATAAAACTGATTATAGTGTTATCTGTTTGGGAATGGATATTCAATAACACTTGGATAGATTTAGAGGTTGAAAATAAGCCGGATAATAAAAGCCTAGTCCGAGGAAACCCTTGAACGTGTCCTCTGAGAAATATCTGCACGGCTATGATTGAAGCAATTATCTTTTCCTTGCTGTTTCACACAATTGCATCCGCCAGGACGTGAGGACCAATCACATCTCAGGGCTGAGCTGGAGATGTAATTGGTCTTCCTTCCCCCAACCCCCTACTCTTCCTTCACCACTGTCAGATCTGCAGTGGAGGAGTGGGGGTTTGCAGAGTACCAGCCATTAGCAGGGGGCCATATGGTCCTTTTCTCTCAGAGGTGGCAGAGAGCCTTTCTGGGGACTGCCTAAGTGTTTCTGAGTACTCTGAGGAGGATATGGGCGAAAATTGGCTGCATAGCAACATCATTTGTGGGGGGTTTACAATCATTGGAAGATAGTGGGATGGGGCTTTTTAAGTGAATAATTAAGTGGATGTTAATAATACAGCTACGGCTAAGAAACCATTCATACGTGTAAAGACAGCATTATGTGTAATTTTAGCATCGACATTATTACGATATGTGCAATATCAAGGAAGGACAATTCACTTTAATATGTCAAGAGACTCATTTTTTAGCATCTTGATAAAAAAGGTCATATTATAATCTCATCTTTCATGACTAATCTGCAAGTAAAGGATGTGTGATTCAACATTATTTACTACTAAGGGTTGTCAAATGCATAGTGTGTTGCTAATGAGTAACATGCAAGCCAGCAACCAATCACAGTGATTATAGATTGATTCACCAAACGATCTTGAAATGAACAAGGATCTTGAAATGAACCAGGACCATGAGAAAAACTGAAGATTTTGGTGTGGAACACAATGCAACAGAAGGTCAGTTAGATGGAAAAATCCGATAAAAGGATTGTGAATATTAAAAAACAGCTTCTTGTTTGTCATTGTTGTCAAATGTTATCCAATATTGTGCAACACTAGTTCATATCCTAACGGTATCAATATTCAGTAACACCGCTACCTTTTTACATTTCTAAATAATGAATTTAATTAAAATTGTGAGAGAGGACACATCTGAGATTTGACTGTAAAGTGTTCTCTGAGGGATTGGGATGTAAATTAGATTTTCGATGTGACAGATGGGGATCTTGACTGTATTGGATACGCCGAGTCTTGATCCAAAGAGTCGTTGGCAGGTCGTACACACCCTCAGGATTACAGATGCCACACACACACACACTTTTACTCCAACCATTACAACTGAAAGTGTTAGACGCAGTAATTCAGCAGAAAAATTCTCGTAAGGTTAATATTTAATGCCTATATCATGTACTATTACAAGTGTTAAATAAATAATAACCATGCCAAGGTCAAACATGTAGTATGAAATCTAATCTACATTTTTTTCAATGACTTCGAGAGGTCTTGAAGATTCAATTTAAAAATCTGATTGCGCTCATCTTGTTTAATGAGATGTCACTTGCATTTATATTCTACACACAAGCTTTGTAGTTCAATGAGGAAGCGTGGTCTGCATAACATCTGAGGACAATTGGTTTCCGACTGTTTTGTAATGGTTATTATTTTTATGATTATGTACTCATTTGCGTTAAATATATTATGTGTGTGTTCCATGAACTACAGAAGAGGAATGGAAATTAAATATATAACAAAATAGACTTTACAACACTGTCACTTGCTCAGGAAAATACACTCAAACTAAATTGAACAATGTAATGAAATATGAAAGGATAATTACATCCACTATGTGTTGATTTCCCACCTACTTTTTTGGCAGGGTAACATTACATTTGCTGCACTTCCCATTCATAACCCTACAACAGTTCAATTTGAAAGGTTTCCACTCTTTAGTCTTATGTGATTTAAGTCATTCTGGGTCCAATCATGAGGCTTATAAACACATAATGATATATTTTACAATTACTTCCTACTTATTCCACTTTGAACGTGCACAACAGTGTTCAGACCAAAGTGAATCAGAGAAATGGAAAAAGGGAAACGAGAGGGCGAGGAACTCCGAAGTGAAGTGCATATGTGCCTAATTTGAATGCTCCTATGTATGGTTACTTTTTTCCACCACCCAGAGATTAGTCATGTAGCGAGAGAGCTCGGTCTTGCAGCTTGTGTGGAAGATTTGGTTAACGTTTGGGGTAATGTAGTACTGTATGGGGAAAAAAAACATTGGAAAATAACCGTTTTTTATTTTGATCTCAAACATACACCCAAGTATTTAGTGAAGACCTCTTTAAATTGATTTGGTGACAGTAGATTCACACGATTACAGACATGAACAACAGTGGGCGGTATTATTGATAGTGGGTTATGACAGTAAAAGTAAGAAGAGGCAGTGACTGCTGATATTACTCAGCCAGACAGTCAAATTGAAAGAAAGTTGTTGTACGGGGAAAAACAGACTTTAACCTACTGTATATCACGTAACATAGCATATTTGTATAAAAGGCTCAGACCAAAACAATTCCATATAGTCACAAAAATAAACCATTCATTTCTACAATAGCAAAACTGTCTCAATATATACCAAGTCTAAATTGTTCTGTTGCTGTATTACATTACTTAACATATCACTGGAAACCATGGCTGTTCTCCACTGTTGACATAAACTGTGCACCACCACTACCATTGAGAGCACATAATAACAGTTATAATACACTTGTAATTTGGGTAAACTGTAGTTGCCCTCTTTCTAGAAAATTCTGGTTAGGATTTACTTTGAGGACTAAAGAGTTTGCAAAGAATAATAAAAAATGTGGACCTTTTGCTGAAGTTCAAGTGACAAAAACAACAAGGCTCTGACATGTAGGTTAGTCACATTTACAACCAGGCATGGGCACATTGCACTGCAACCAGTCAGCCTACATCACACACACACACACACACACACACACACACACTCTCTCTAACACAAACACACACACACACACACACACACACTCTCTCTCTCTCTCTC
>NW_011366539.1:38266-41726 GCF_000735185.1 Notothenia coriiceps | reverse complement strand
ACACACACACACACACACACACACACACACACACACACACACACACAATGCTGTAGTTAGCACTGACCACCAGACTGGAAACATGCTGTAACCAACAATCAGGGGTGGAAGAAGTACTCTGAGTATTTTGACACTGTGTGTAAAACATATAGTTCCAAGATAAAGTGTACTTAAGTAAAAGTCAACAAGAAGAATCACAATGTACTTTAAGTACCAAAAGTAAAAGTACTAATATGCAGAATGGCCCATTTAAGCACCATATGTTTTAAATTGTTTTAATTATTGATGCATTAATGTGTTCATAATTTAAATGTGGTAATCGTGGGGTTTATTTGAATTACTTTATATACTACTGGAAAGCCTAACCTATACTAATACATGATTATATATTAGTTTATTTGGATTTTACATTCATAATCTAAATCCGCAAAGTAACTAGTGATTACATATGTAAGATAAATGTAGTGGAGTAAAAAGTATAGTAGGTTTATTGTGAAAATACTTAAGTAAAGTACCTATTTTTTTTTTTTACTTGAGTAGATTAATTTAAGTTACACCACTAACACACACTAACTAACTAGATGCAACTATGCTGTAGTTAGCACTTAACAGAGAGGCAACATGCTGTTATCAACAATTAACATAACAGTAACAGAGTTAGCTACAAGCCTCGACGTTGTGTTGAAATTGAACGTTACAATTGAACGTTCAAATGGAACGTTACAATGTAGTGTGAATTCAACGGTTGGCAGTTAATTCACTAAAGCTAGTACACAATAACTTCCTATAACAGCTCTGTCAATGCCTTGTGGCCATAAAACACACATATTTCGACATAAATATACCACAAATAAGTCGATAAATACATTACTGTGTCATATAAACATTCACAGCTCGTACAGTTGAACAGGATTTTACCTTGAACGGCTGTTTGTCTCATTGTCCTGGAGTAATCCTTGTTCGTATTCCACCAACCGGCGAAAAAATAAAAAAAGATAACCAAAAGGTGGCTTCTTTTAAGTGTGTAGTTCTCCTTTTTTAATGGATAAAAATGACTTGTTTTAAGCAGGCTAACAGCGGAGTGGAGTCCCCCCACAGACAAAGCTGGATTCAGATTGAAGGTTTGAAATCCCGGGTTGAAAGACAAAAAAAACGACCCCGTTTTAAACGCGTGTATTAAACAAAGAAGAGCAGTTTCTGAGGTTATAAAATATACTCTTCTCTTTCCTGACAGACTGCTTCACGCCGGCTAACCAGCTAGCCTGTCGCTACTTCCTTTCTCTCAGCCCAAATAACAGAAGCAGTCTGGGCGGTGAAAAAAAAGTTGAGGAAAAAGGCTCAAACAGATTCAATGAGGCACCCTGTTGATCCGGGTCTTTTACTGCAGAGCAGCGCCCCCTGCTGGCGAGCAGCGGTGGTACTGCAAGCTCACTGCAATGACGCTTAACTACCAACAGGGGAACAATGAACAAATTATAGGCATTTTGGGTTATTTAGTTTTGTATTAGAATTTGGTTATTTATATTTTTTTATATTTCATTAAAATTGAATATATATTCATGTTTTAGATAACATTGGATTAAATAGGAATAGATAAATAAATACATATGAAAAAATATATATAGAAGCATGTAAAAAAGGCATTGGACATTAATTCAAATTAAATTAAACAGAAAATAAACATAAGCACACACTATTAATATAACAACAGTAAAAGATCAACTCAATATTAAAAAATAGAACAAGTTAGTATGTTTATATAAATATCTCCCAGGGATTAAAGAAGGATTCTGATTCGGCTTGATTAATCATCGGAATCAAATTAATCAAACTGTGATTTCTTCCCAGTAATGCTATATTAACTTGTGTCTGCCATCCATGTTTTTTTTTAAATTACAATTCTCAAAAGCTTAATTGTGGCATTTCATGATTTCTGAGAGCTTTTATCCTCTTCCATTGGTGCTGCTTGTTCTTCTCTTAACAGAAACATCGACTGTAATACTGCTTTGTAACCACCAGATGTTGACTGAACACCATGCAGGTCAGTTTCTTCACCTCAAAGACTGTAAGCAAGACTCAAATAACCACATTAATACAAAAATTAAAAAAAGTCATAAATTGCACCAATTGGCCAGATGGTGTCACCAAATTGCAAAAGTTAAAAGTTGTGACACTTGGAAAACTCTGTCCTTGTTTCTGTCCCCTAAGAGACTACATGGGGTCATTAAGGTTCACTGTGAAATTAGCTAGATCTTGAGGGCTTTCTCATACATTTCTTGCTTATTTTGCATTTCCGCACAAATTATTATACAGCAGACTTGGTTTGAGGTATGACTGTATCCAAAATACATCGTATTCTAATGTTAAAAACAGGAAAAGTTTGAAAGGAGCTGGCAAGGAAAAGTTTCCATGTGTATATTAGCGTCTTGACTAGTTTATTACTATATGAAGTAAAGATTCATAAAGGTCCATATTCTTAAAATCATTGCAAAGTGTCAGTACATTACATTTATTGACACTTTTATCCGAAGGGGCCTGCATTAAGTGCAAAACATCATGAGGATCCAAACTCAACCCTGCAAGTATACATTACCTTCAAATAAGTAAAACCAATTGAAGTACTACAACTTTCTTTAATGGCCAAGGTGTAGTGAAACGAATGGATATTCAGTTTACAGCGGAAGACAAGTTTACTCTCTGCAGTCCTCATTGATGGGGAGATTATCATGTTAATTATCAACAAACATTCTGTTTTAACAAATACAATTACACACAAGCTGTCCTTCCTTAAAGGTCCCAGGTCATGGCCATTTCAACTGATCATATTTCCATTGTTGAGGTCTACTAGAATATAATCAAATTGTGCAATTTCCCAAACTCACATTGGTTTCTCATACAGCATCTCTGTATAGTATGTGTATTCACTCTCTGTCCTAAACGGCTTGTTGGAGCTCCTGCCCCCCCCTCCCTGTGAGCCCAGTGTGCTCTGATTGGTTGGCTTGTTGCGAGGCTTGTTGCTGCTCGTTGCTGCTCGTTGCTGCTCACCGCTGCTGCAAGGAGCGGACAGGTTTCCGGGTCGGCGATACAGTAAGACACAGCGAAACTCATCCTGAGCACACACAAACACTCAAAGCCGAAGTAAAAACAATAAGTGTGGCTTGATATTGAGTAAAAAAAAGGTTTATAACGCTGTGAGAATGGGGCTGCGGAGAGCATTTCTCCGCCATCCCAACTCGTCTATTACCAGCGTTCAGGGAGCTCTATGCAAGTCAATGGGACTCCCTGTTAGTTAGCCAAGGGATCCTGGTATGTGAGGTGCTCCGCGGATTGGTCCATCTGGGCCAATCCGGTCATTTGTTGTTGATTTGGGTTTTCACAAGTCACAGAACCCAGGAAAGCAAACAATTGGAAAAAGAGAATCCCAACGAGGCTTTCTTGGGGCAGCGATAGACACCCTATC
>NW_011366539.1:24530-38241 GCF_000735185.1 Notothenia coriiceps | reverse complement strand
TTTACTCGCTACAGGGTGTACTTTGAGGGCTTGTGACTCTGCCGACCGTTTACATGCAGAAAAAGCTACATAACAGACAAGGGGAAGGGGAATAACCAGAAAAGCATGACATGGGCTCTTTAAGGTTTTTAAACCCATGCATCCTTCTGCATTGTGACATATTCACAGCTGATGGATTTAAATCCCACCTGTACATCAAGGTCTTTTTTTGCAAAGTTCGCATTTCAATTTCCTCCCACAGGAAACTCAAATGCATGTAGGTCTGACACACCTGTCCGCATGCATTCTGGGCTTTACTTCAGCCTCCTGCGACTGTGAACAGGATGAACGAATATAAAAGAGCAGTGTGGTGGATCTCATTGGACGAACAATTAAATCCTTAGACTGACTTAGGGGCAAAAGCACAATCTTGCTACGAGCCACTACAGTAAAGGGCTATATATGCTTGTTAGATCAAAAAACACACACACAAACAACTCAGACAAACACAGTTGTGGTTTACACTACGTAGTTTGTTTTTGAAGTTGTATTTCTTTAGTAAGGGCGTTTCCTAACAGTCTCGGGTGTTTTTGACACCTCAGGTTGCAGCAGCTTGTTGTGAATTTAATATTCCATTTAATTTACAAAAACAGGCTCACCACAGTGTAATCAGATATAGATAGTGGAACTTCTCTCCTATATGACAATTCTCACTCTATGGTCTATTGATGCATGACTTTTTTAAACCTCTCAGCTAAAAAAGAGAAGTGGTGTTGGAAATTAGATACTATCAGTTCACAGGGGGCAGGCCGTTTCACAATATGCCTCCAGAGTTTCCCTCTTATTACCTTTTTATTGTTTCTGTCTTTATATGCAATGTCCTTTCAACTATGGAACAAAGACACCAAAATTTTCTGTGAAACCACGGAAACGTACAAACGTTACGACAAAAAGACACTTTAAATGGTTTCGTATGACTGCAATAATGTAATTTTCCATGAGAAACACTCTATTGTCCTTGAGACACATTTGGCTTAATGGCATGATTATATAGTCCTGTCTTCTCAAATGTTTCTTTTGGACTTATTTTCGGACCACCCTTGCATGCTTTTGAAGAACTGGTATTGGAAAATTAGAGTGCAGACATAGAATTAGAGCTTGCTGAAAGCTTGAAATATATAATCACAAGGCTTTGATGCAAATGTGTTCTGGTTTTGCTCATATTTTGGAAAAGTGGGTTTCTTGATTTTGTGGGGTCTGGCATCACGTTCTGTTGCTTGCAAACTGCGCTGTATGCTGATTCTCCTTATGTTGTGTGTTTATGGTTGACTTGAAAGTGGTCTCGGCCTCGATGCCACTGCCTGTTTCAAGTTTTGTGGATACGCCCTGCTGGTGCATGCTGGTTGGAGGTTCGCTGAAGACAAGTGTGCCATGCATGGTGATAATAAGGGCATGGAGTGGAGAGTGTGGCTGCCTCTTTACCCAAAGATACAACCACAGCTGTGTGTGATATATGTACGAAACCCTCTATCTGCAGGGAGGGGCACCCTACATGTGATGGGAGTTCCTGTTTTTTCTACTTTCTGAGAAATATTGAAAACAACTCTAATTTGAAGTACGGTGCAAGTGAATTCCTTGCGACACATCCTTCGAAATATTGAGTCACTCCTTTTCAAAACATTTACTACTCATTTACTACACGTGACACATGTGTGTTGAAAGAGCCTTTTCCCGTATCATTTATCTTAGGACAGCTTGAGCAATTGAGTTCATGTGAGTGTGAAATATGTGCTGGGAAAACTAAATGAACTTAATGTTCCAAAAAAGTGTAAGAAAAACTGATTTTATTACATACTTATCCAACAATTTGATTGGAAGATGTTTGAACCTTTGAACTTCTCACAGTTGATATTTGAAGGTGATGGAACAAAAGTGACAGCAATCTCTGTTGCATACCCTGTTTGTGTGTGTGTGTGTGTGTGTGTGTGTGTGTGTGTGTGTGTGTGTGTGTGTGTGTGTGTGTGTGTGTGTGTGTGTATGTGTTGTGTGTGGTCTTTCTTGGGTGTGACTACTTCCGCATCAGAAAATGCTACATCTTCTCACTCCCTCCCTCACCATCCCACCAGCAGCCAGAGTAAGTACAGCTGTAATTACCTTTACTGGATTGTATCATTTTATAATGGGGAGAAATTAAATAATCTTATGTTTTTGAGCATATATGCTGTTTAACTCTCAGGTGCACAAGTTATTAATGTGGAATTTGCTCTGTCTTTATTAAAAATGTCTTAGGAATTCAAATGTTCTGTAGATTTTTGTGGTGCATGTTGTCTTGCTCCAGAGTCCATTTAATTGTTTTTTACTGCAGCAGGGAATCAAACCAAGTGGAACTGATGATAATGATACAGAATAACAGTAATGAAATAGCCAATCTTGATGCTAATGGTCTCATTTACTTATGTTTGTCATATATAAATGCATCAGTATGCATTAAACGGTTTTATAATCAGTTTAAAACCTTGTAGTAACAATTAAAAAAAATGAACCTTTGGGGGAAAATGTTGCTTTAGCCATTTTTTGATTGATCTTTTAATAGTTTTTTTAGAGTTTTAAAAGAAAAATAAATGTTTTGAAATTTTGCAATATTGAATTTAAGAAAGGGAATTACATTTTTAATACATTTTACAGCCGTATTGTAAGAAAATACTGTATTGTATTTCCTCCACGTGGAGATTTAAAGGCCCCCTGCAGCTGCTCTCTCATCCTGTGCTAACCACAGCTGGGTGGAGTGTTTTCAAATCAGGGCGGCTTTTAAATGATGGCTTTTAAATGGGTTAAAGCTCCGCGATGAGGAAGTGAGTGAGGTGAAGTGAGTGTTATTTCCCCGTAAATTCTGTATTGAAACTTTTCTGTTCTGTCTCCTCAGCTGTGTGTTGTGCAGAGAAAGAGCTCCAGAGGTCAGACTGTGATAGCCTGTGTGTTTGCAGGAGTTTCACACAAATTCCCGTGCAGCTCGTACCCTACACAACCATCATCGCTGCTATGAGCCTCTTCACCTTCCTCCCCTCCTCTTCTTCGTGCCCCCACTTGTACCACAGCAACACCACACCATCCAACGACAACACCACAACCAGCGACTTCAACCATGTGATCCTGCGGCATTACAACCACACGGGCCGCCTGCAGAACCGCACCATCTCCAACCCCCAGAGCCACATCAGCGTGCCCGTGGTGGTCATCCTCTGCTTCAGCATCTTCATCATCCTGGAGAACCTCCTGGTGCTTGTGGCCGTCGTCTCCCGCATTCGCCACAGCCGCCGCTGGGTCTATGTGTGCATCGCCAACATCACGCTCAGCGACCTCCTCACCGGCGCCGCCTACCTGGTGAACATCTGCATGTCGGGCAGCCAGACGTTCCGCCTCTCCCCGGCCCTGTGGCTCTTCAGGGAAGGGATGCTTTTCGTGGCCCTTGCAGCGTCCATCTTCAGTCTGCTGCTGATCGCCGTGGAGCGTTACACCACCATGATGAAGCCCCTGCCTCAGAAATCTGCCAGCAAGACCTACTGCAGGATCTACGGGCTGGTGGCGCTCTGCTGGGTTTTGGCGCTGGTGATCGGCTTCCTCCCCCTGCTAGGATGGAACTGTGTGTGCAGCCTGGACGCTTGCTCCACCCTCCTCCCCCTCTACTCCAAAACCTACATCTTCTTCTCCCTCATCATCTTCTTCCTCATCCTGCTGGCTATCGGCGTGCTGTACGGTGCCATCTACTGCCACGTTCACAGGAGTGCAAGTCTGGGCCCTCAGCGCAGTCGCAAACGCTCCCTGGGTCTGCTTAAAACTGTCATGACCATTGTGGGGGTGTTTCTGCTGTGCTGGGGGCCTCTGTTTCTGCTCTTACTGGTGGATTTCTTTTGTGCATCCCGCAAGTGTGCACTTTGGTTCAACGCTGACATTTGCATCTCCCTGGCGGTCTTAAATTCAGGCCTGAACCCCATTATCTACGCCCTGGGCAGCACTGATATGAGGAAGGACATCGCCAAGCTGCTGTGCTGCTGCTGCCTGAAGGTCGGCATCTGTCGCCCGGACACTTTCACCTCCAAGGAGACCAGCAGTACCTCGGAGAGCCGGAGGGACAGTCTGAGGAACAGTTTTAACAAAATCAGAAATCTGAGCCTGGTCTCGCCTCCATCGACGCCCAACAAGCCTCGCAGAACACCCAAAAAATATCGGCTGAGCTCCACCACCAGCTGCTTGTCAGTTTCAAGTGGTTAAAACCACAAAGTGCTCCACTCCCAAACAACAAGATCTGTGTTCACTGATACACATCTAACCGTTTCCTCCCAGTTCTGGTCTGACTGTTCAGTGCTCCTCCTGCACGTACTTGCACCATTGATAACACACTGTCAGAAGGCCTGTTTTAAATGGGTGTACTTGAGTTTGCAATGATAAGCAGTTTTTTTCATGATCAGACATTTCTTTTTTTCCATGCATACTCTAAAAAACTGTTCTCTTCACCTGCAGACAAAGTACTTTCATAAACACACAGACCTTCACAAGAGATTTTGACCAAATAAGAGGAGAGACCATCTTAAAAACATGGATAGAAACAAGTGTTTCAATCTCTCAGTTGCAATCAAATCTCATAAAATCATATCTTACGGGTTTATACAACCTAATATGCAAAACTGACAGAGAAATGGACCGTGTACAGGAATCTGTTGTTGTGCATGGTCGACCATTGTTCTTCTCCTATGCAGCAATAAACTCACCTTTTAGACCAATGTGGACTTGTGCAGAAAAAGCAAATTAGGGAATTTAAAGGGGCTTAATTGCCAGCAAACACCCGCCTCAAAATTGTTCACTTTTATAGTAACCTCTTAGATAAACACAGGAAGAAGCTGACCCAGGTGGTTAACCAGACCAGAAAACTCATAACAACTCCGAAACCTATATATAACCAACATCTTATAATGACTGCCACAAGTCACATGTGTCCGTCCTGCTGTGGCCATCTTTTTTAAACCCACAACGTTCACAAACAATGTTTAAAATGTAATTTTGAGTGTTAGATCTGTATTTTGTGTCTCTTTCACTGTTTTGAATTCAATTGTATGTGAGGTAATGGACAATATAAAAAAAAAAAAAAGTATATTTTTTTATAAGAAGGAAGCTCCAGTTAAGCATGGAAATGTATTTGATAAAAGAAAAATATGTAAAAAAATGGTGTGTATTGTAAAATGTTCTGTAAGCGGATTGTTTAACTGTATGATTAAAATGTGAATAAAGTTTATTTTGCCTCATACATTCGATGCATGCTTTTTTTCCAGTATATTCCCTGTGATTTCCTCTGGAGGGAGACACATCACAAAGTCTTGTCTGAGGAGGGATACAAAACACTTCACCATCCTGAAAATACATCGCAGTTACCTGAACACAAATACTATTCTAAATATACCATATTACACATTAAATGACATATTTAAACCTCTCAAAAACAAGACATTTGTTCTCTCATTATGCAAGCTTTGCAAAACACTCATGTCACTCCTCAACAGGCCTTTTTTTAGGCTGCCCTCCCTTCCTGTGTTTCTGACAGGATGACAGATTAGAGTTCAGATCGGAGGAGGTGAGCTCTGGGTCTGCAGCCCCAAGGGCACAAGCATCCAGGGCTGATTCAGAAAATGCTTTATGACTAAAAATACAAAGCCACAAGATGCAGTCAATACTGTATTACTCCCACTTTCAGTATCATGTGTTTTCTCTACTTTCTTATTGCATATTGCATACTTAAAGGTGGGGTAGGTAATTTTGGAGAAACCAGCTCGAGTGCGCTAGAATTTGAAAATACACAACCGGAAAAAAATTGCCACTTCCTTCAGAGCCCCTCCTCCAACACAAACAAACGCGCACATGACCAATGAGGGCACGAAATAAATTTGTGCACAGATGGAAAGCTGACAGGCAGGAAGCCATCCAGTTACTTTAGCCGGCCCGGCTCAGATGATTGGTTTTGCTTTTTACAGCGCCACGGCTTCCACAGATGAAATATTTGTATGTATTTATTGTCAAACCATTTAACATTGCTATCGGGATGTTAAGAGCATTCCATGGAATATAAAAACAAATGTTTCTGAAATAAATTACATACCCCACCTTTAAGCCCAGTTCTCACATCATATTTAAAAAGCATTCACACATTGAAGTCATATTTATCTCAATAATTTAAAATATTGATAACTAATTATCCAAATATTTAAATAAAAGTTTCGAAAAAGTACATGTAGTTATTGTTCTGAAGCTTTTATATACAAAAATATAAGTTGGATTGGATTTGATTGACTTGACTTGATTGTTGCAAACAACCAATCACATTTCATCAGATTCAAATGATGCTATGCTGATTGGTTCTCAGGAGTCATTAGCACTTTTACAATTGTGAGCCCCGCCAACTTTAAACCAGTGAAAGAAGCACATGCTAAAACCTATGGCAAAAAACACAGAAAATGCAAACTACCAGATCTATAATAATTACAATTAATAGTAAACTTCTTGTATTTCAATTTTTTTTTTTGTATGTTTACACAATATATGAGGAAAACAGATACAACTACACACAAATACACACATAAAACTAAAATGCAATTAAGGTAATATCAATACTTATAACAAAAGGTTAAAGACAGTGCAGTGACCTTAATCCCTAAATCTTCGAAATGTGTAAATTGATAATATATAGTGTCAAATGTTTATATCAGTATTATTCAACAATTAAAAAAGCATTAAAATAACAACTTTGTCAGCAGATATTTTGAGAACGATTGCTGCAATATGACAGGTAATCGCTGAAAAGTGACAGCAATCTATGTTGCGTGTGTGTGTGTGTGTGTGTGTGTGTGTGTGTGTGTGTGTGTGTGTGTGTGTGTGTGTGTGTGTGTGTCATACTGACGATAGCAAGAGGGCGAGATGTTGAAAACATCCTTAATCCTTTCTTTTTTTAAGTGTCCCTGTAGACTGCTGTGATGAGTGATGAAGACCCATTAGTTTAACAAAAATCCAACATGATACTGGGATTATCTAGCCATTGTCTAATGAGTTCTGTCTTTCTACAGCAAAAGCTTTTTAACCGTACTTCTCAGTGTTTTTTTACGAAGACAAAACCATTAAATATCTTTAAAACACCCAAGATTTTATTTAGTTTTATAAGGAAAATGCTTAACAAAGGTTCTGATTCGTTAAACGGTTCAACTTTGACATTTGTAGGTCAAACTATGACTAAAAAGTGGAATAAAAGGCAAAAACCTAACATTGTGTTTATTAAATGTCTTCCATGTTGACTAGTATCAAAATGCTAATGTTCCTAATGGCACGTTAGCTAGCTCTCTTGTCTTTTCTCCGGAGCGGCAGGACCACTAGACCCAGTTTACCATTACTTGCAAACGCCCACTTTGGGACTCATTTTCTGTAACTAGTGTAGCAGTAAAGAATGGTATAACTAGCAGGCTAGCTAACTAGCAAAAAGCTCTTAGCGAGTGTAGTAGTAAAGACTTGCATAAAAAGCAAGCTCACTAACTAGCGAAAAGTTAGCTAGCTTTCTATTTCCGCCATGCTTTACTGCTACACTAGGACATAAAATATGCCAAACAAAGTGTCACACATCTGGAAAAAGTCCACTACTTATTGTATATCTTTCAGCAAAACCTCACCTTAGTGCAAATGAACGCAAGTCCGTTACTGTATATTGATGATACAGAAGCTGGCCCGTTGCAATCGTTGCAGTTACAAGTGTACTCGTAAAAAATGTCCGCTACTCCGGCATCCTCCTACGTTGATTTGAATGGGAAATTACAATTCTACTTGTATTATTCTAAGGTTTGCACCAAGGGGATCAACTTGTGTTCTAGCCAAAACACACAAAAAAGTGTTTTATTGTTCCTTGCTTGCACGTGTATACACCTCTCAGTCACATCGATTTTCCGGATGAGAAACAATTCTCCTGCTTATCAATAATGCCTTTTGAGATGTTCCACCTTCCTGGCAGCCCATCATGCAGGCATTCCTGTTCGTGAAGTCTGTGAGCTGCTCGGGCTCGTCAGTGACGACTGGAGGAAGGAAACGAGGCGTTGAGGTGAGAGAGAAACAACTTTGCTTTAATCTTTTCTACCTCCCACGCATTCAACGGCTGCTGTGATTGTGCAGAAACAGAAGGAGAGCACACATTCAAATACTTTTAAACCCATTTTTTATTTTTCAAATGTTATTCATGGTTTGCAAATGTGCGCGCATAACCTTGAGGCCCACACACACACTGTACACAATTTAAATGCACACACTCATTGACAAACAAGCCCATAAACACACACACATTCTAAATCCCTACTCTGCAGCCGTTTATGATGTTTCTTACAAGTAGGGATTTCTTAGGCCCGGCTCTCCTCAAAATATTTTCCTGTTTTTTGTGGCTGTTGAAGTAAACAAGTCATTGCTGTGTGTGTGTGTGTGTGTGTGTGTGTGTGTGTGTGTGTGTGTGTGCATGTGTGTGTGTGTGTAAGTGTTTGTGTGAGTTCCCCCTCTCATTAATTCCTGCATCTTTACGGTTAAGAGTAGGGGGTAAGCCTCTCTCATCCTTAGTCCTGGCACAGCTCCAGGTCCGGTGCCTGATGAAAAAACAACATAAAATTCCAGGCTTTATTAGCTCAAGCCTCAGAGACATTGGCAGAATCATATTTGACATGTGAGGGGCTGACGCTCTCACCCTCTTTCTCCCCCCCCCACCCCCCTCATACAACAACAAGGCCTTTTCCCCCGCTCTAAACGAGGTACGATGGGTTAATGATGGTTGCGTGCAGACATGGCTATGCCCTCAATAATTACCTCGCTGGCTTTGCCTCCAGGTGTTCAGCAGACAGCTAATGATGTACTGTCTAAGGAAAAGGGAGGGAGAAGCTTCACGAGGGGAGAGAAAGTGAGAGACGCTGCCATCGGCACTGCGACAACTCGATGGCACAAAAACTGAACGTTACATGGAAAAATGAAAAACTCAGAAAGGTTAAAAACTCGAAGCAAAGGCGGTTGAAAGCATTTAAGTGCATTTACTCGAGGACAATCAAACTTTGAGGTATTTTTTTACTTTCATTTTCTTCTACTTTGGACTTATTTGATTGGGAAATATTGTAGTTTTTACTCCACCACATTTGTTTGATAACTTTGGTTGATTAATATACGTTAAAATAAGAGACAACTGTATTGATTTGGGTAAAGAAAAATCAAATCAGCTCCATCTTTACCATTTCAATCAAGGTAATGGTGCATATCATTTGGTCGTCTATACTGGTGATGTATCCCCTCTTGAGCATGCATCAGCATTGGTTATCTGCCAGCAACTGTCATAGATTGACTTTTATATCCAAACTTTTTAGATCTTGGTCACTTTTTTAAATAAATATTTTAGTGGAGGAAGAACTTAGTCATCAGAGATCTGACACTCAAGAGGAACACGTTAGGCAAACATTTGCTGCAGCCAAACAGCATACTGTAGGACGAACACACATTTTTAACCTGAAACTATTTTATTCAGTGCTTTTATCAATTTTAATCAACTGGTTTGTTCGTTTTGGAGAGAAGGTGACCCATGCACATCATTTTTGGTTCTTACTGTCTGGATTTAAAGTTATCAGAAAACAAGATGACAAATCCTTTTAACAACTCAACCCTCAGACCCTGGTTTGCTGAGCAACGTCACAGAAACACCTCTTTTTAGCAAGACCGTGCCTTACTGAATGTTTTTACAGGTTTTAGTAATTTGGTCCGTTTGTTTTGGAGAGTAGGAGACCTCTGCGGGTCATTTGGTTCCTGGTTAAATCCTCCTGAACGATGAACAATAAAGGTATCCTAACGAGGAGAAGCTGACTGCAATGACGGCAATTGATTAGGAGCCCCCAAGTTGCAGAAAATAACTAGTTAAGAGTTTAAATCAAACTTTATTTGCAAAGCCAAAACGCCCTGGCATGCTTTTCCAGTAAAGTTTGATTGCCCGTAGATTGAAAGAACTCGCAGATTAAAATAACTTAAACCTATGAGGTATATTGTTTGAACACAATTTTTGTTCATGCAGAACAGCCAAATATGCAGAAAATGATCCTTCTGCTCCAGAAATATGACCTAGCTGCAGTCCATTGGATATATATGCAACAAAGGTCTTTGCCTTTTCACTGCAGGCAAACAGAAGTTATCAACGATATCAGTGCAAGAGTGTTAAAAAAAAATAGTGCACTGCAGATAATGTAAAGGCTCAGAGACAAAACACTCCCCAGGGGTAAAAAATCCTAAGAATTTATAAGAGGACATTATCATTCCTGTCTGGTGACATGTTGTCACACATACAGTGTACGTGATATGGTAGTAAAGAACTGTAAAACAGACGGTCTGACAACTTGTTTTACCTCTACAGCTCACAGAGAAGTGGGGGCGAAGGTTAGAATATTGGAGATAAGTTAATTTTGCATGATCTGTAACTTGTCCATTTAAACAGCCAAATGCATAGCGGAAAAATACCAACTTGCAACAGTTGCTAAGGCAGTTTAAGGATGATAATTATTATAAACGTCTGTTAAATTAAGCCTCAGCAATGCATTTAAAAAAAAAATGTGTTCTCTTGTCCAGGTGTCTGTTTTTGCTTAGTCCGTCATTATCTGTTCTTTGTCATTTACACACACAAAGGATGATTTTACAAACTGGCGGCATCAGAAAAAAAAACTCTCTTCATTTAACCGTGGAGACTCGCACCCTGGAGAAAAACACCTCCGGAAAATGTCAAGTTTATTTGGCTACCTGACAGCGTCCCATTCCCCTTTGAGTCATCAATAATGGCTGTGCAAATATCCAATGTTGTGATTACAATTAAACCCAATCCATCAATGTGTTCCTGGGAGCTGACTTCTCACCTACAAGGAGAACAAAAGACCAGTAAGGGCGTTAGCTCTGAGCTGCATGTGCAAACGAACAAATCAAACATTTATTCTTTTCCATGTGTCTTCTTCTGTCGATACACGTGGCCGACAAATCAACGTCCCCTTGTTTTCTGGTGTCAGTGGATCTGATTTCGTGTTCCTACAGGCGCCTGAGCAATGAATTAATGGCGCAGATTAATCCCCATCATTCAAATATTGGGAGCAAAGTAAACGTTTTGCAACACTCTTTTGTCTTTCTTGAAAAGGCTTATCGTCTTATCGTCCCGTGAGGATGTGATAAGCCTTATATCTAAGCAGCCTATATGAATGATCATTTTAATATTTTTAGCAACTGACAAAAATAAGTAATAAATCTTATCTTAATATTCATGACCACCTTTTGATCGGTTGGTTTATTTAAACCTGTTTGTTTGCCGCAGCCTGTGGCTTTTAATCCACATAGGCGACAGTTAAGAAAAGTACGAAATATTGAAAACCTGAAATTAACATAAAAATAAATAGACTAATAATTGCTGAATTGCTAGTGTGCTCTGCTCACTGACTCCGGTCAAACTTACCTAAACTTAAAGTAGATTTGTAAAAAGAATTGCCAACCAATTTGAAAATCCACGTTAGTTAGCTTTGCCTGTCAGCTAGGCTAATGTTAGCTCGCTAATCGACAGGATACGGCAGTGTGGATAGCACGCTTGAATCATTTTGTAACTTTGCTAACAATAAAATGGCTTCGTCTGAATGTAGTGGAGGGTTATTTGAAACAGGTTAGATGGTGCTACAGTTTTTTACACAAGATTTTTGTATGTAACTTTCCAAGTTCGCTTGTGGACCCAACGTGTAAGGTGTAGGATTATTGCAAAAAATGCTAGTCAACGTTAGCTAACTTTTCAAGCTAGCCCAGCTCGCTGATCATGCAGACATTGGCTGTGGAGATAGAACATTCACAAAGAAGCCAAATCAAATCTCTTTAAGTGGAAAATGGCTTTTAGTATTTGAGTAGAGCAGCCAACTGTTTCATAACTTCATTCAACAAGTTAGGTGGTCCATTTTTTTTCCTAAAGAAGACCTCGACACCTCCCCCAAAGGATCTTTCTAAGTTTGCTCCCCCATTTTAAAACACAACCAGACGCTCACAAGGATTGATGTACTTTCATTCATAGTTTGCATGACTAGTTGAGCATAAACACATGACAAACAAGTCTGTTATTTGTGGTGAACTGGAGATAAGTAGTAAGAGAGCAGCTCAGGAGGGATGAGAGAACAGAGCAAAACAAATGCAGTTGTTCCTTAATTAAAAGGGAATGCACCGCCACGTCGCCTTCGGTCTGAATAAGAAGAATAGCTCAGAGGTGGGAGCACATGTGGAGGAAGACGGGCTCTTAAAATGTGCTCCATCTCTGGACCCAGCTGTTTCCTCTTTATCAGATTCTAGATAGTAGGACAGCGGACACAAAAGGCCAGACGTTATGAGTTTTAAAATGACAGAGGCAGACCTGCTGTAAGCACAAATGCTGCTATTAAATAAATATCATGTTCCAACAAGATGAACAATTTCCACAAGCACACAAAAGTGTTTTTCATTCCTCCTTTATTGTCAGTGTACGAGACAATGAGCAAAGGCAAAGGGTTTTCTCTTGACGGCTGGATGTCGGCCATGTGCAATGACTTTGCTCTCAACCTTGGAAATCTATGTGAGCGAATTTTCTTTTTTCTTAATCCTCTCTCTCAGTCCTGCTGTGCGCTGGCTGAACACCGTGAACACTTAACTAATTGTGTTGTGAAAGATGTTTCAAGGGTGATGATTCGGCTTCGGTTATAAAAGTTTCTTAAGTGAGGATGCAGGTTTTCTATAAGAAGGGCTCTGCGGGAATTTGTTGAGATACTTTGCAGTGAGATTTAATTTACTGTAGGAGCAGCGGTGCTCTAAGCTAAATGCTAACGTAACTATGCTAACAATGACAGAGTTAAAAGAGTCGAACAACATTATGGGAAGGATTCTACAAACATTTAAAACATATGTATTTCCTTTTCGCTTAACCTGATCTGTGAGTTAATGTGTGTCTATTTTTTTTTAGATATTTTCAGCGCAAACACTGTTTTTCACATGCTAGAAATCATGAATTTCTGTAAAGATTCAATAGCAATATATCCAAGAGTTCATTTCTTTCACAGTTTTTTTTTTGGGGCATTTTGGTTTTTGTACAGTTTTTAACATGCAAGGTATAAACTCCTCCTTTAAAAGGTGTGGTCTGTATATCATAGGAAAGAGCCAGGCTAACTGTTTTCCTAGGTTTCCTTTACATTACATTACATTGCATTTAGCTGACGCTTTTATCCAAAGCGACTTACAATAAGTGCATTCGACCAGGAAGATACAACCTTTAAGAAAACAGAATCATATAAGTACATCAGGTTTCATAGAGCCAAACATTTCAAGTGCTACTCAACTGGCATTTAAAAAGCCAGCCCTTTATTAGTATATAAGTGCTTTGTTAGTAATTTTATCGCTCGAAGTGGAGTCTAAAGAGATGAGTTTTCAGTTTGCGTCGGAAGATGTGTAAGCTATCTGCTGTCCTGATTTCAATGGGGAGCTCATTCCACCATTTTGGAGCCAGGATAGCAAACCCACGTGTTTTTGCTGACGGNGCGGTCGTTGAGGTATGAGGTGAGGAGGGAAAGTGCAGTGCCTGAAACTCCAAGTTCTTGGACAGTGTGTTTCCTGTCTTGGTGTTATGCTAAACTAAGCTTGGCTTTAGGTTCAAACGTTATGGTAG
>NW_011366539.1:17832-24524 GCF_000735185.1 Notothenia coriiceps | reverse complement strand
TTTTGGTTTTTGTACAGTTTTTAACATGCAAGGTATAAACTCCTCCTTTAAAAGGTGTGGTCTGTATATCATAGGAAAGAGCCAGGCTAACTGTTTTCCTAGGTTTCCTGTCTTGGTGTTATGCTAAGCTAAGCTTGGCTTTAGGTTCAAACGTTATGGTAGTAATATTTCTCTTCTTATCTTCGCTTTTGCCTCATTGTTTATCCACTCCTTTAAATGATGACAAGGTGTATCAACATTTGTCCAAATAAAAGAAATGTATATTTTTGCTAACCAAAATGTACCTACAGATCTCTATCTAAATAACAAGCTACAGATGCCACGATAAATATAAATGTCATATCACCTGTATTCACAAAGTAAATCAACTCAAAGTGTGTGTTCAGACTGAAACACTTTGTCTCAGAGTTTCAAACCTCCTTCTGTGCACACAAAATCAATAAAGCATGTTCTTAATCGCTGTCACCAAACTATAGATCCTACACGTCTTCACCTTCACCTTTATATATACAGTCTATGGTCTTCACACATTTGAACCTTTAGCATTTTAAAGCCTTGTCATTCTTCTTCTTGAGATTACTCTGGAAATGGGGTTTGGATTGGAGTTTGTGACGCGCAGGTTTGGAGGTCCTGGCTGTGGGTTTGGTTTTTTCCACTCTGAAGCTTTGTCGAACAGATGTTCCCGCTCAGCTCTAAACCAAATTACGCTGCCGAGCTCACAGCCATCGGCCACAGGCGCACGGAGGCTGATTGGATGGCAAAAAGGGGGCAACAAAGACAGATCAGTCTCAATAAAGCAGCCACATCAGGAAATCTGGTCAGCCTCTGAGGCCAGAAGATAAAAGGAGTATTGACATCGCTATGGAGACTAAAAGGAGAGCTGGAAGCCTTGGTGCGTGTCTGTTTTTACTTGAGATATACTCTCATTGGTTCGTACAATCAAAGGTGCTGGTTTCATACGGAGAAAAGCGATTCCTAATCCATCAATTTAAGGGATGGAAGGGTAGGTGTGTTAAGGAAGACACCTGTCGATATATAAGCACTTATTTTACTCGTTGGAACTGTTTTTTCTTTCAGTTACCAAAAGAAAATTGGGATTATCATCAGGATTGCAATGTTACAATACATTTCAAATAAAGATCAATATAATATAAGAAGACATACTGAATTCATTTTATTTTTGATACTCAGATGAGGTTACTGATTACTTTTTTTGCGAATTATCAATAATTGTATCCGAATAGATTTTTAAAATAACCATCCCAACTCATGGCTATAGGGATAGTTGGCTCAGGTGCGTGCAGATATAAAAAATGCTGATAGTACCTGATAGGCTTTGAGTGTGACCATTATTTATAGCCTATAAATAGCCTCATGGTTTTCCTGTATAACTCCAGGTGTGTTCTTCTTGTGAGAGGTCTATTTTTTGAAAGCATAAGAATATGGGCAGGTGAACGCTGGTCGAATTTGAGCCTGTCGTTATCCTTTAGGTATAAAATAATAAGGTTACAAATAATTTAATATACCGTAAAAGGCTTTTTATGTTTACTTTAAATTCATTTAGGCTACCTTGTAGAGTGCACTCTCTCCTGATTTAGTTAATCTAGAGATAATGTGAAGAGTAGGCAGAATTTCAGTCAGCCAAGATTTTCTTTGGTCGACTGGAGCCCAGCCTGCAAACCGGGTGTCAAGAAACAGAAAGGTCAATATCCGTTAACTGTTCAGAAGCATTGTCTGCAAGCTCTATTTCCATTATGAAGCTCTCTGTGTTGTGAAATCATGAACACTTCAACATTACATAAGCTTTTCAGTGTTTTTGATGATGCATTTTTTCAGACAATCCAATTTTCTATGCTAGCCTAAGAAGTGGAATAATTTTCTCAACCGAGAAACCCAAAAAAAAAATCATCATTCAAGGGGAACTGCATCGATTCATCACATCAAAGTCTGTTTACATGCCTCCGGGAGTACATTTGAAATTCAATTTGACTTGTACATTTTATATATTGCCTCAAGTGATGACATCACTCTGCGTCTGCTGGAGCTGAAGACTATGAGTTTTAGAGAAAATTGAAGAATATGGAGGTGAAGAGTTAGAGAGAAGTGAGTTTAACAAACTCCTGCGGCTAGTTTCTTATCTGTGTTTGAGGCTAGTTGCTACTTGCATAACATACCTGATCTCCACCTGTGTGTGTGAGAGAAACTCAGGGATTTTAGCCTTTGCAGACCATTCACATGCACAGAAACCTTTCCAACCAATACAGGAAGGGGAAAAAAAAACAAAAGCATAATTCTGGGTAATGTCGGCGCCAGGTTTTGACCACAGACTATATGGTTTTTTTCATGATTCCTATGGGTTTTTGCTGTTCTGTTCTCCCTGTCTCATGTTTTCCTCCTTGTTTCTTGTCTGGTCCTTCTCGCTGTGTTCTCCTCCCTGTCGTTAGTTTCCCTGGTGTGTCTAATTGCCTGATTGTGTTCACCTGTTCCCCTTGTGTGTCTCCTGTGATCATCAGCACCAGCCCCGCCCCTGATTGTTTTCACCTGTGTCTTGTTGTCATGTGTTTAAATTCCCATGTCTCCCAGTGTTCAGTTCGTCTTGTCTCTTGCTACTGTATGGTCAGGTCTATGCTCGCTGTGCTCTTGAAAGGTTTTGTTCCTCGCTACGTGAGCGCTTTCATTTTGTTCTCAATTTTTGTCATCTCAACTTGAGATTTGATAGTGACTTTTTTTTTGTTCATCTTGCTGTTTTTGGAAAATAAAGTATCTTACCAATACTTTACCTCTGTCTCCCGGGTCGTGCAATTGGGTCCTACATCCTAAGTGTCTGAGTTCTTAACAGTTTTAAAAAGGAAGAAGGATGTGTGGAATAAAAAAGACAAGTGCGTTCTCCATTGTCTGAAAATATTATAGGAGGAGACAATATTACCAGAAAATAAATCCCCTAATGACACATTTTAACCTTCAGGTAACCCAAAATTGGCCACAGTTCTCTTAATGCTTTGATATTGACTGTTTGACACATCACACCCAATCACTCAACAATTTAGTAATTATCCTTTCATCGGTTTTCAATAACGCAGAGATAATTTCTCATTAATCTTCCTATCACGGTTTTGTAACAACTTGGCTTTTTGATGACCTTTTTTCCTCTATTCTTCATCTATGTTCTTTCCCGCTGCAACATGTTTCCCTCCCAGGTATAAATGATGAAATATCGCAAACAAATAAAACAATTTTTCAGACTCAATTCAGCTTTATTGCATTAAACTTGGCTGGATTAGTAATGAAATGGAACAATGGTGGCTCCCTGTAACATTAAAATAAATCATGCTCCAAAGGAAAGTATAGAAACTCACTGACATTTAGACTAATGTTCTTTATGCACCGCTGTCGTCTACATTCAGATAGATTGAATGCTTACACAAATCACAGCTAACCTGTCAGGCAGGAACAAAGCTCTGAAGACATATCACACACTGACACCATGAGAAAACTTTCTTTGGGTAATCTCCTCAATGTTTTAAATGAAATAGAGTAGATACACCATGCTTCTTCTAATAAGCTTTTATTTTTCCTCTGGCCTTGGATGAAATCTTCAACATGAAGCATTGTTCCTTCGGTGGCGGCCAGTTTATCTGCATTGCACTCATTCCCAATCACTGATAATAGAAACTGCTGTGTGACATCAATTACGCAGACATAGCAGACATTTTACTGGGATTACCTGACAATGAACTCCAGTCTCAGTCTGGCTTTTGACAGGAGAGACAGAACAAAAGAGAGTCAGTCAGAGAGACATGGGCGAAGGGTGAGACGTGTTTTCAGTGTTTTTCAAGGGAACAATGCTGGAATAAACATGAAGGCTGAGCCGAACAACAATCAGTATGTAACAGTATTCACACTCAGGACGCCAGGGCCTACCTATCAAGCAAAATATGGTAAATCTGCTCATGAAACATTCATGTTTTTAGCGAAGAATGGGACTGTCATCTAAAGCTGAAGCTGCAAACACTTCAGGGTTCAGTGGCGTCGTCTGACAGGGTGAAGGGCTACGTTTTGATGTTTCTCAGGGCCAATGACTCGAAGCTAACTCTGTAGTTGGTCGGGTCAACTAAAAACAAGATCAGAAGTGTTGAATGTGGGTTTTATTGTAGATGTTGGTCACATCTGGTTGAAAGTGGACTTCACTCCTGTTCCTGCTGAACTGAGCCAGTTTTTTGGTAAAACACTGATACCAGTTCAGTAGGCACGGGAAGGTACAGCCCGAATATCATTTCGCTTGAAAATCCAGTGTGCAGTCTGCATGAAAGGCTTTGTTTAAAACCTAACAAAAAGGATAGTATGATTCACAACATGTAATGTATTAGGAGTGAGAACACACAATCTCCAAGTATTTTTTTTTCAAGCTGCTACGTCTGTCAAGCTTTCTGTTCTTGCATGAAACGTATAATAACAATGTCAGAATTACAACATCTTGATTATAGCAGTCAAATGCAGCTGCTAATTCATAGCCACAGACTGTTAGTTGCAGTGTCTGACATGACAAAACTAAATGTCAATATCATAAAAAGCTAGCTAATTCAACTCACACTATTAAATGACTCAAACACTGCCTCCGGCTGATGTCTGCATTATCCAAATAATACAGACATCAGGTTTATTTAATTAAACCCTAATGCTGCGTTCACACCGGACGCGATGCGAATATTCGCTTCGCTCTAATCGCTCCTATCGCATCGCTCTAAACGCTCGAGTTTCACCGCGGCTGTCAGCTGTGTTGGGAGCTACAACTACAACAGAATGAACACATTTGACCGTGATTAAATTGTAATACACGTTTCTAAATGATGCCGAAGTAACAACATACTGATACCGGTTAGTAAAAACCATGAATTAATGCTTTGACAAGTCTGCAGACAGACGGCAGGCGAAAAACCTTTTAAAATGCGTGTTTTCTGAATGAAGATCGGATCGACCAGGCTAAGCTAACGTTGTATAAGCTCCGTCCACACCCACAGCAACGGCCTACAGACATAAATAAACCAGCGACTGTATTCTCCATGACACAGACAGTCTGTGGTTTGTACTTGTTTAACTTTTGTCCAGTTTCTGAACAGATATGAGGAGCTATGAGTTCTGTGTGCTAACTGCTAACAGCTAACGGCTGATGTTTTCTGGTTGAACGTCAGTGACGGCAGGCTGAGATACTCACCGCTGATTGGCTACCGCGAGATCGCGTCACGCGAATATGACGCTCGAGTTGAAAAAATTGAACTTGAGTGTTTTTTGCGGCCCCCTTCAATCGCCTCAATCGCGCCGCGGAATTCGCGCCCACTGCTTTATGCTCGCCGTCGGAGCAAATTCGCATCTGTCCGCGTCTCTGCATTGACTTTACATGTAATCGCGCCACCCCCAAACATCGCATCACGTCTGGTGTGAACGCAGTATAAGGCTAACTTTCTAAAAAGTCAACATCATTGCATTGATTCACAACATGGAGGTGACTCTCTATTGTGCAACCCAGTCTCACGGCATTTCGTGTTATTATCACGAAATTAATCTATTGATTCATTTTTCCCCACGATTTCCCCATTTTTTTCGTGTCACACAGAACGATTTTGAAAGCAATGTATTTCTATTGGTAGTATGTTTCGTGCCTGCACCAAATAACAACAAATTAGAAGGAAATTTGTTTTAAAAAAATACAGATTTCAGTATTCTGAGGCTCTGAGCCCCATTTATTTTCCTCGCGGATGGCAAAGAAAGTCCAACATTATACAATTTAAAATAAAAACAATAATCGTGGCTTGATATTGAGTAAGACATTTGTTTTATGAACCACACAGCTTCTGGTCTTCCAAGACCCGACCGGACAAAAGGACGTGATGCTGGCACGAAACATACTACCATTTATTGGTAAAAAGGCAAAAATTGTGTTGGTGAACACGAACCAATAGATTAAATGTATTTCGTGACTATTACACGAAATGCTGTGAGACTGGGTTGTACAGTACAGTGAAGTGTTAGCTTTGTTAGTGTTAGCAACATAGCATAGTGAAAATGTAAATTCTGACTTAGTTTGCGCTAACATTTATATTTTTAGCTTATGTAGCCTACTTGTTGATATTTTAAACCTGTGTGTCTTTAATGTTAATGTTACAAAGAAAACAATATTTAAGGGGTGAGGCCTGAGCCAATGTTTCGCTAGCTCAAGTAATGCTGTTACCATGTATACTTGCCCAAATCGAAAAAAGACGAACATAACTGCTAACGTTAGCTTAGCCTCGTCTAGCATCCACACAATGGAGAAATACAACAGCTAGTTGTTAACAGGGATTTCCCCCCCCTTTTTTCTTACTGTCCTGTTTCACCACAGAATGATGCTAGCTATTAATGTATTCTTTGCATATGGTTATTATACTAGTTCTGTATAAGCTAGTCAGTCAGGCATGCTAACAAGTGTAGCTTTATGCAGGGCTGCCAACACTCGCGCATTGAGCGTGAGAGTCACACAATTAACCCATATCTCACGCACTCACGCCACACTTGCCTTTCCTCACGCTAAGTTTTCGTCCAAAATAAATGTATATAAAAATCTAGGCACTTTAGTCGTTAAGTGGGTTAATAGCAAGTTTGAAATGACTTGATTCGCTCTTCTGGCAGAGTAACAGCCATCAGCCGAGCCAAACGAC
>NW_011366539.1:11274-17808 GCF_000735185.1 Notothenia coriiceps | reverse complement strand
TAAAATATCCATAAAGAAAAAGAAAATCTGTTTACAGTTCTGTTTCATAAGGGTCTTGAGAGATGTATCCTTAAATTCATTTTGCTCTCAAAGTGCACCAGGTTGATGAATTTAACTTCAATATTTAAAAAAAAAAAAATCTTCCCGGTGAGCATGCCCCCGGACCCCCCTAGAGGAGGTGAGGACTCCCCCCACTTGTAAGATAGCACTTTACCTCTGCTTACACCTATATGCCATTTTATATGCTGTGAGCTGATTATCGAGCCTTCATTGTAAGAGTTGCTGGTACACCGTGTATGTGCGTGTTCCACTGTAGCACCCGGTACATTAATGGGAAACCCTAGTTTGTACATGTTCAATACATTTGTAACACTGTACACATGAACGTTTCTTTTTTCAGTTCACCAAAAAGAAATCTCAGTCCAAGCTGAACTCAAATGTTGGCAGCCCTGCTTTATGTCCCTAGGGTCCTATGTTCTCCAGCTCATAATCCTTTTAATGTGACACATTTAAGAGACCTTGCAAAAATGTTATGTTCTCAGCAATGTTTTACCCTGAGGTCAAATGTTAAATGTTTCTCTTTTGAAATCAACTTCTAATGTTTTAGTTCCCAATACACTCTAAGATTAGCTAGCAATACATTTTTCTTGATGTTCTAGACATTGATATCTCTAAAGTTGCTAGATGGATTTTCACCATTTTAACTGTATCTAAAACCTTCCTGCTCTGTTGTCGTTTTGCATTTCAAACTCCAAAGATAGAACTTACCAATCTCTTACAATGAGGAGCTTTGAACCTCTTTAGCTTGCGTTACAGCACTTCTGCTCAGGTTATTGGCGATAACGTAAAAGAGATCATACTTGCTCAATTGTGAGGATTTTGCTAACTATAGCCGAGAGAACTGCTTGGGCTTGTGGAGAAATTAGAAGCATGCAAGACGCTGCATTCGGGTTTTGATTGATATTACCTAGGTCTTCTTGAGCCATACACTGTCTTGAGATCTAATCCATTGCATCTTTGTCTTGTGATTTTTGACTGAAAGGGTAAAAGGCTAGACCTACTTTGGTTGAACTGTGTGGCTGCGTCCCTGCTTTTGACAAATAGGTGTTCGATTTGACATGCCGGATTGACTGGAAATTCTAAATTCTATCTATTGGTCATGTTGGTAGGATTGGGTAGGCGTGGTGTTACTTGTTGGTACGTGGGCTGGGGGGGGCTCAGTGAGTGCCCAGGGGCCCCTGGAGGTACTAATCCGGCCTTGGACAGAGGGGTTGGGTTATTAAAAGATGAACCAGGTGGGTTTCTTCTTCAAGTCCAAGTTTCAGTATGGCACCCAAAGACTGGCTTGCTCGTCCTGAGCGAGATCAGTTGGACATAAACCTGGCCTGCTCCAACAGGTCTGACATTTAGCACCACATTCCTAAAAAATCACAATATAACCTGTGGCATTTTGAAGTCCACATTAAACCTGGGTCAAAGTGTCTCACTGGAACGCAGTCAAATATATTCGGTATGCAAGATCATTCTTGCCAGATGCCTTGGGTAAGATAAAACAGTTGTAGCTTCAGGCAGACACGATTCAAATACAGGTTTTCATACGTATGGCCGGTATTACATAATGAAGTTCCATACATGGGACCGAGATCTTAACTCTTTCTTCTCACCTCGCCGCCTCCTTCGCCACCTAATCTCTCCTCCCTCCTCCCTCCTCCTTTCTTCATATGCGAGATCATCAAGTTCTTTCCATTCACCGGAACAAATCCCCTCCGTCGAATCAACTATTTCACCTCAGGCACTGAACTTAGCCACTGTGAACAACACATAGCAGGGATCAATGCTCACTAATTAGCTAAGCTCTGTGCCTTTAGCAAGTGGGTGGCTGGCTCTTTGAGGGAATAGATCCGCTGCACGAAGACCTTTACGTGACTACTCACTGGTGAACTTTAAAAAAGTCCCGCACTGCCTATGATGTTGAGGTTCTGCTTCTCCTTTAACGGGGATCATTACGTTTCGAAGTGCGCTGCCAACGGAGGATCCTAGACTTTATTTCAAACACCCAACATCCTCTCGTTGTTTAGAGCCAAAACGTGATCCACTCTCTAAAAAATGTGTTCTGGCCCTCATATGCTCTTAAATCGACTTCCTGGCTGATTTGAAAGGGGAGAATAGTGAAGACAGTTTACATTTCAGACAGCTGCACATCTAACTGCAGCTTCAAATGCAGTTTTTTCCTTGTAAGAAACTTCAAGTCCACTGAGAGAGTTGATCACCATTATCCGAAGATGACACAGAAGCATCCGAATGTTTAAAGGAAACTCATGCTGAGCTGTGAAGGAGTGGAAATCCCTGGCAATGTGATTTTTGTTTCTCTTTGTGCATCAAATCACGGTGCCAGGAACCCTCCCCACCACAGCCTTTCTATTTCTTTTGATCCACCCTGAACTTCTCCGCCCGCAGTATCTTCTTCAAAAGTCCTCCTGGGCTCCAGATGCCTGACCTGAAAGAAAAGAGGAAAAAAGAAACGAACTTGAACTCATGTGAAGATTATCCGTGATGCACTTTAAACCATTTGTGTAACCCAGGGATAAACCACCAAGACCCCTGTTAGACCCCCATCTTGGGCAATAAACCTGCAATATGCAATATGAACACTTGTTTTCAATTGTTCTGTGCAATTATGTAAAATCATACATTCATATAAATATCCAAATATCATTTTTATAAGGTCTCAATATTTTATTATGCTATTTATGTCCCTTTTTTTAATGGTTGCGACTCATTTTTTAGCCTTGGTCCAGTACTTATTCGTCTTTATTTGTGTTTTATTACTAATTTGATAATTTTTGCTTGCCTTACCTGCTATGCCACTTTTGCTGTATCACTGTAAATGTCCCCGCTGTTGGACTAATAAAACACGTCTGATTTTGATTCTGACCTAAAAAAAGATTTCTAAATGTGTGGGATGTGAGGAATGACTCTGCAGACTTTACTGTGCACAGATCAGCACGATGTAGCAGATGTGGATTCTGGCTGGAAAATGCAGAGCCAGCTTACCTGGTGCGTTTGTTTAAAGCAAATCAGGGGCAAAAAAGAAAACACGGCTTGTTTGAAATGGCGAGGGCAAAACTGTCTGGTGATGAGGAGATCTGTGTCCTGCATACAAAAGCAAACTGTGAAAGATTCTGTCTCTGTTTCACATTAGTTTCAGGTCAGAGAGGTATGTTTGTATTTGTAAGTCTATTGTAGATGGCTGGACGTAGCCTGCTGGGTGGAAACTCTTACAACTACCTTCTGGAAAAAGTGAAGTGAAGAACATGTTTTTTTCGCCTATTTCTACACCGCATTAAAGTAGAATGAGTGGCCTATTTGGCAATGTTACAGTAAGTGAAACATCATTTATGTATCCCGTCCTTAAGTTGGATCTGCTTCAAAGTCAAATGTATTATTGGTTGGCCCATGCTACACTTTTCCGGCAAGTTTAATACAAATGTGGCCCGTTTTTTTATTCTAGCTGAAAAACAAACCAAGCTGACAACGCATTGTTTGCAAAGTATAGTATAAGGCTTTATTCTGTTAGCTTAGCTTGACACAAAGACTGGAAATCGTGAAAATGTCGGGCTCTTTCCAAAGGTCTGCCAACCACAGTGTTTTTTGGAAGTCCTTTCAAATCGAGATCAAACACGTATTCGGTCAATATAAAAACGCCCAACAGAAAACTGTTGCAAGTAGCATAACTGATGGTAAATAGGTTTTCCAATGTTTCCTTAAAAAGGTCTTCATGTTTTGTCTGCTTCACGTTAGTGTTGGGTAAGAGAGGTGTGTTTGATTTGTTTCCCATTGGATTGGTGCACAAGGAAACACTCCCTTGTTGAAAAATGGGAACGTCTGTGTGTGTTATTATCTTTCATTGTTGTTGTTTATTCTGTTCTGCAGGGAAAATTCCAGGCCCACCGTGATGGGGAAGGAATAATGACAGGATTGTTGTCGAGCAGTGAGGAGGAGGAGGAGGTTAGGTTCAACAGCCTCTCCTTCATCGCTCCCTTCATCATCAGCTCTTCCTCTCACCTGAGTCATAATGATTTTGAAAACCATATGTGGAGTTTCTTCTAGTGTAGCAAATAAACATTGAGATCAGTTGTTTTCCTGCTACTTATAACTGTTGTTGTATTACTTAAAGCTAACTGGGAAACACAGAGTTATACAACTTCCATAATGTATTCTTGTTTTTGTGCTAAGCTAAAAAGAGTTACTGTATATTTGACAAACATTATGGCTCTATCAATTGTATAATCTGCACCCACAAAGGAAGTAAGTGTTATTCACAAGATGTTTCACTCTTCTTAAATGCATATGATATAGTCATTACCTCCGTCAAAGATATTGGCTTGGTCTGTGTATTTGTCTGTCTGCAGAATTATGCAAAACCTACTAGCCCAATTTTCATTTTATTTGGTGGAAAGTTGTATCAAGGGCCAAGGAAACGTCTATTCAACTTTTTTTTTTTAAATCACTTATTCTAGACTACGTGTGTTCCCAACTTTTCACATGAACACACGCTCAAATCGACTTGGAAACAATAAATCAAATACAAAACATCTATTTGTAACACCCATGTTGTTTCCATTATGACTTAAACCTCACGAACACAGCTAACTCAGAAAAAAAACCTTTCCATCTAATAAAAATGGGACCATCTGAGAAACTTGTGAATACACTCTCCGAATGTCTCCGCTCTCCAAATGCCATTCTAGTTGTGTGCTTCAACTATGCTTTGATTATACTGTAGAGTACACATCAATGTTTAAGAGATTACAATGCCAACGTATGCCAGTTCCGGTAAAGAGCTAACGAGATTTCAAGACAGACTTCTATCTATAAGCGTGCTCATCCCCCTTCAAAAGACCTATCATCAGTGCATTTTGAAAACTGGATAATTACAAAGACATTTCTGGAGACCTGTCTTTAGAAGTGACTCTTGTCTGCACATGCAGGTATACACAATACACAGAACAATGTCTGCTGACAGGATTTCTATGGTATGTGTGCATCATTTCACAAAAGAACTGGATGTCCTCCAGCCCGGTGTTTATGAGCGGAGCCGCAGTACATGTTGTGCAGCGAGCAAAATCTTTCCAGACAGGGAGATATGTCTGTCCTGTCAACCAGCGTTAACCACTCCCTGCGCAGGAATCATGAATAAATATGTCTGTCTCGGTCGTGAAATGTGGAACGTCAAGTTGTGCTTCACTGAGCAGTAAAGGGGAATGAGGGAATGTGTGTGTGCGTGTGCGTGTGCGTGTGCGTGTGCGTGTGCGTGTGCGTGTGTGTGTGTGTGGATGGATGGATTTCATTCATTCACCAAGTTTAATCAAAATCGTGCCTGTTTGCTTTTTTTTAATGTAATGCTGCTGACAAACTAACCAAGCTGAAAACATGACCTCTGTACTCTGTGGAAAAAAACTCACAAGGTTACAGAATAAATTATTGGTAGTTCCCACATTTTGCTAAGCGTACAGTAAGGCTTTATTTGGGAAGCTTAGTTTAGATTATTAACGAAAATGACTGGCTCTATCCAAAGATTACTATTTTCCTTCTTGTATTTACTTGCACTATTTTTTCTGTTTTTCTGTTTTATTGTGTTGCACTGGTGGAGGAGCCTGTGACCTAAGATTCTCCTCGTCATAACTAAACTGCAGCTATGTACAAATGACAAGAAAAACCTTGAACCTTGATATCTGTAAACCTGTGCTTTAAAAACCTAAGCACACAGATATTCAGGTCAAGCAAAGAAGACCAACAAATTAAGGGAAAATGTTACAAGTAGCATGAGAATAACTGATCACAAGGTTGCACGATTTGTTTGCCTCACATTGCATGCATGAGTTGTATTTCAGTGAGAAGTCACAGAGGAAAATGGTGCGTGTGCGCGCGCGAGTGTGTGTGTGTGTGTCAAAGGGAGCGGCCGTGCCCTCAGACATGTGTGTGAGTACGTAAGTGTTTGTTTGCAGGGTGTGAAAACTTGATATGGGAAGTGATTGAGTGTTGACAAAATACATTTGTACCGTTCAAATTGAATTGTGTGAGGAAGGATGTGACATATTTTTGGCAAGCAGGGTGAATTACAGGCTGGCATACAGAGGTTGGATGTGGTAATGATTACAACAGAAAATCTAAATTGCTGTGGTTCTACCTGAAGCCAACTTTATTATTATTTAACTTTATTATTATTCAGACAACTCATGTGTTCCTTTAACATGTTTATTATTAGAAGCAGCATATAGTTGAGTTTGGCGTCTAGGCTCGGGCCTCATCACTCCACAGATATACATAGCACCATGAGTGATGATTAAATAACTAACCCCCGAGCCTACAGGTGGAAGCTGGGGTGAAAGCTGGGGTGGAAGCTGGGGTGGAAGCTGGGGTGGAAGCTGGGGTGGAAGCTGGGATGGAAGCTGGGTTGGAAACTGGGGTGGAAGCTGGGATGGAAGCTGGGGTGGAAGCTGGGGTGGAAGCTGGGGTGGAAGCTGGGATGGA
>NW_011366539.1:0-11162 GCF_000735185.1 Notothenia coriiceps | reverse complement strand
TGGGGTGGAGCTGGGGTGGATGCTGGGGTGGATGCTGGGGTGGTGGTGAGGTGGAAGCTGGGGTGGAAGCTGGGGTGGATGCTGGGGTGGTGGTTGGGTGGAGCTGGGGTGCAGCTAGGGTGGAAGCTGGGGTGGTGGTGGGGCAGCAAGCAGCAGCGACGTGGAAGTAGCTGCAGCGATAGCAGCAGCAAGCAAAGCATAGAGAGAGATCTGTCAGGTTAAATAGAGCGGCATATTAAGGAGACTCTGTTTGGTTGGTTGTAGAGTGGCAAGGGGCGTTATGTATGAATGCAGCATAAGTGCTCGAGTTGACTGCCTGAACTAGTTCGCAGGCTTCGCCCCATTTTTGTCCCCACCGCAACGTTTTTTACGTCCTCCTTGATCCATCTTTTTCCTTAAATACATTCACATGATCCTTTTTGGTCATTTAGATTGTCTTTGAGTGCGTATATTATTATTTGTTCATCTTTACACACACCATTTATTGCACGTCTGTCCTTCCTGGGAAAGGAATCAAGTCTCTTTCCTAGGTTCCTTCCGGGAGTTTTTCTTTGTTTTTGCGAGGGTCTAAGGACAGAGGGCGTTGTATGTACACAGTGTAACACCCTGTGAAACAAATGTATAATTTGTGATATTGGGCTGTATTCTTTACATTTGATTGATTGATATTTATCGTCAAATTATTTTATGAAAATAGATTTCCAGTTCTGCCTGTAAAATGTCAGAAATAAATCACAAATAATTGCAATTTCACCTGATTAATGGCTTTTTAAACGTATTTGACCTGTTAGAGTACCTCGGACTTTAATCTTTTACGGTTTGTATATCCAAGCAAATGCCATGTTCTGATACATTTCAATCATATTTTAAAAGGTTAACGATACCAGCTGTGCTTTCCAGTCTCTCATTATCTCAAGATGAAAATACATGTTGTGTTTTTCCCCTCGGTTTCCAAAAGGTACCACAGGGGAACATATATATATATAGCATTTAATTATTTCAATTATCGATATTTTTCAAGCTATTGTTTTACATTTAGAAATCCAGTGATAAGACAACACTCCTCCAGACTTTTGGTATTGTTTAAAAACTGACCAACATTGCTAAACCCTAAGATTTGATATGGCTAAAAACTTTTAAATGTATTTTGGCAAAAGTTTAGGTTTCTCTGTCAATCTACTGATCGTTTCAACTTCAAATCACTGACGATATATAATCCTCTACAGGAGTTTGTATCAGGACAACATGATATTCTCTGCAATAGTTCAGTTTGACAACCTTTCCATGACTCCATAGCTACTAAATGAGACTCTAGTGCTATGTCATGCTACTAATGTCACTAATTTACAGCCTGACGTAAGTTATTATTTCAACACGAGGCTGAAGGTGTGAACATGTCACCACATTTAGAGAGAGTAACGTTTGCGAACTGAGTGACCTCATTCACACAGAAGGGAAGAACTGCCCGTATGTCAAAAGTCAGAATGAGAGAGGAAATAAAACTGAGTTTAAGTGATATCCTGTGAGCTAAAAACTATATATTTACAATTAATATACACATAAGATCCATAAAATATCAACTCACGTTCTTTGTGTTGCCTTCCCTTCCTACATTTTCTAGTGAAGGTGACAAAGCCACACCTTTTGCACAAAGCAGTTCCTCATGTAATTCTCCTGGCAGTTGGCAGTGTTTACCCAGGAGATGTTAAGATATATTCTATCTGGTGGCGTGAGATTCACATCTGAACCCAGCACTGACGTCACCCTGAATCTCACACGTCCGTGCTACTGGGATTTTTCACCCTGCTCTTACAAAACACAGGCTAAGTGTCGAGAAGCAGAAACAAGAGACGCAGAGAAATGTAAGTCTGTGAGAATGTGTGCGTGATTAGGAGAGACAGAACATGTCGAAATGCATTAGAGAAGCCTTGCGTTATGGATTCCAGTCTGTGAAGATTGTAAAGCTCGTATGAAATGTGAAGCCGCTCCAAGTAGATTCTTAAGGGGTGAGTATCCTGTTTAAAGGATCCGCGTCTGAAAGCACCTTCTTTCTGTTGCTTTCCAAAAACTAATAATCTGACATCTATGCCAACCTTACAATCTATTAGACAGCAGTTTCTGTCACTTTGTGTACGAATGCCTGCAAAAGCATTCAAAAACCTGCACCTGTATCCACATATTTAAAAAATGATTGCATCTTCTCCCTCTCTACCACTGCAAATTCCCTCCGAGTTCAGTTTTTCAGAAAAAGCTTCGAACACATTTGTCTTCCAAAGTAGTCGTTTTTAACAAGTGTATACTTGTCTTAAAGAGGTCAGCAGGCTTCCAATAAATCAGCATCTGAACTATAGACTGCCTGTGGGGACCCATCCCAAATGTTCCTTCATTGGAGTATACTTAAAGGTGGGGTATGTCATTTATTTCAGAAACACTTTTTGTTATATTCCATGGAATGCTCTTAACATCCCGAAAGCAATGAATACATTAAAAAAATTCCTCTATGGAAGCCGTGGTGCGGTAAAAAGCACGACCAATCATCTGAGCCGGCCCGGCTAAAGTAACTAGATGGCCTACCTGCCTGTCAGCCTTCCATCTGTGCACAAACTTACCTCGTGCCCTCATTGGTCATGTGCTCGTTCGTGTGTGTTGGAGGAGGGGCTCTGTGAGGAAGTCTGAAGGAAGGGGCAGATTTTTTCCGGTTGTGTATTTTCAAATTCTAGTGCACTCGAGCTGGTTTCTCCATTCTTACCTACCCCACCTTTTAACTGTAGTGAAAAAGACTAGAAAATAGTTATTGAGACCTCGCCTGGAAAATATTTTCTTAGCTGATTATTCAATCTAAGGAGAATTCTATTTCTTATAAACCATATTTGGTTTAGACAGAATGCAAAGTGAAGTTAGAGAAGGAAACTTTTGGAAAATGGTTCAACTTCAGCGCACATCTTTGAATCTTCTTGAGAAATGTGAAGGAAGACAGAGAGAGAAATAGCATAAAGCGCCAGAGTTTGTGCAGAGTTCAGTCAGAGGCTGAGGTTCCTCATTTAGCAGAGTTCAAATTGATCAGACAGATAAAACATGAGGCCCCTGTCTCGACCAATCACACCTCCGTAGTAACTAAAGACCCCCTGAGCATTGAAAAGTCATTACCAGAGCTTGTTGGGTCTGAGCTTCATTATTAAGCTCATTAGATCACTCAGTCCCGATAAACCCGGCCTGCATGTGACCGATGAACGAGGCAGACATCAAGCAGCAGCTTTTCCTCATGTCCCATTAACAATAATCCACTTTGCATAGCGGTAATGTAATTTTGGGCGAGGGGATGTAATTCCATGCAAAATCAATCATAACCAACCTTTTCTTAGAAATGAAACAGAATAAGACATACGACACTAAACAGATTTGGGGGTTTTATGTCAAAAAGTATAAATCAAATAATGAATAAATGTTATCTTTTTAGAGAGGCACTGACTCACCTCTTATAGGAACAATGGAGGAATGAAGAATGAACTTTGCCTCTGCGCTGACAGGAACATGATCCATTATGATGCTTGAGGGGAAATGGCAGCGTTGCATTAAAGCATAGGCGATCTCGGAATCTGATAGTAGCCGCTATCTGAGCTATTAGCTAATAGCCACGCTGATAACATTAAGACTAGGAGGGAGGAGGTGCAGTCAGAAGAAGTGACGCACGAAATATGGTAAAAGTATGAAAGATGATACTGTTAGTGTGAGAGTGACGTGGGGGGAATGAACACAGACACAACAACTGCTGGTTCAGCTGAGGACACAGAGATCTATCAGAGCTGCTATTAGTCGAGCTAATGCAATCTCATTCCAGACGCAACCCAACCAACCACTTCTGTTGAAAGGCACACCCTGAACACAGCTTTCCTGCACCTTTAGAAAACAGCTTCCTATGAGTCCTTTCCTTAAGTCCTTTTTCTAATCTGCATAGAGTAGAGTTAGACATTTCGTAGGCCAACCTAGAATTTAGCTTCAATCCCTCAACGAATAGCAGTGGGATTTTTCCATTAGGTTTGGAAATATTGTAAAAAATAAGATCTGTGGCAAAGAAATGTGTATGCTAAGTTTTGTTCAGCACGATAATTTCCACATATTTTCACCACTTTATGACTTTTGACGAGTAAATGCAATAGCCAGATGTAAAAAGCTAACATTAGGCTATAAAGGAACTACAGCAAAGTCACTAGAGGCAGCTAAAGCTAATTGGATTTATGATACTTCAAAGTTTTGTTCAGCAGGATAATCTCCACATATTAACCCCATGATTTTCAAAGTAAAAAGCTAACGTTAGGCTGCAAAGGAACTACAGCACGGTCACATGACTTCACGTCACCACCGTTAAGCTAAAGGCAGTTAATGTTGGGCGTGATGACGTTTAGTCGTCTCATTTAGACACTTGTTAGCTAACACCGTTTTTAAATCCACCAGTGGGGTATTTACTGACGTATTTTATGCTGTCGAACAAAACATTAAAATCTCTTCAGCTTGTGTTAACCACAGACCTTATTTCAGGCTAACAACCAAAAACACATTCAGAAAACCCTTGGCTTCCAGAAAAGGGGACCAGAAGCAGTAAAACACTACCTCGTTTCCGGTTTTCAGACTCAATCCTTCACCACTCTGTTATCCCAAAAATTGCCCCATAAAAGTTATTTAAAAAAAGGTCTAAAAATAGCCGAAGAAGCTGCAGCAAAAGCGAGTAATACATCCAATTCAGATAAGGGTGCGGAGGAAGGGAAGGAGGTTTGGGAGGGCTTCCTCTCTGACTATTGAGATGCCTCCGTCAGCATGGTGTGTTCGGAGCCAGGAGGAGTTGGCGTGTTCGGATCGTGACCTCCGTGACCGGCACCTCCCTCCCACTCCAAGCATGCAATCTCTCCACAAACCGAAGCCTGTTTTTCCACCACATATGGCTTCAATTGGAGGATCCTGCTGCTGTTGCTGCTGCTGTTGCTTTGTCTGCAGCTACAGAAAACAAAAAAAAACGCCAGGCACAGCTTCGCAAACATGATTATGAAATCAGTGACTGGCAGCTGGCACTGTCGCTTAGTCGTGGTTATTTTAGTGGTGAATGGGCAAAAGAAGAAATGCCTTAAATTACTTTCTTTAACGATATGTGTGCATGCAAGCATTGGTGGAAAACATTACTATAACTACACTAAAAATGCTCAATTACAAGTTAAAGTACGACATGAATATATAGTTAAATTACTTAAGTATGGTAAGAAAAATGTAAAATTACTTTGCAAAAAAACTGCAAATATGAAATGTAAAATAAAAATGATGTTTAGATACAATTAGCAAGATTGCTGCCAATGTATTTATTGTTTTAGGTGTATTTAAATATAATTTTGGATAGTTTAATCTTCATGAAAACATATTACTTTAAAGGTTTCTCAAAAGTTTCTTTGTAGAATTCTGACTATAAAGAAACTAAGTAAGTGTAAAGAAAAACTCAAGTAAAGATCCTTAAATTCATACTTAGTGCTATACTTTCCACCCCTGCACGCATGTGTTCATGTGTTTGTGTGTCAACAGGCCGTTATTTTAAATCTCGCTCCAGCGCCAACAAGGCAAGCTGTTTACTACTTGGTTGGTCGTAAAAAGTAAATATGCATCGGTCGGGAACCTATCAAAGGCTCCTTCATTTGGTCTCTGGCTCCGATGGCTCTGGATGTGAGAGCACTGAGCAGTAATTGCTCGGCGGCTCAGACTGAAATTCTCTGCGGTAGAAGCATGACCGGCTGAAAGAGCTGAGGGAAACCGTGCTGTCCTGAACACTTAAACCCTCTGCAGCTGATCTGAGGGGAGCCAGCGAACACACTAAGGTCAGGGAAACCATGAGAGAGGGCCATGTGGCTGCACACAGGACACACCCGCACGCACACACACACACACACACACACACACACAACAGGAAACTACTGTGGAGTCACACAGGTGCAACGATCGCAGGAGAACAAGCGAAGACATCGGATAGATTAAATCAACGTATCCTTTACGTTTTTTCTTTAAAGAAACCCTATTGTGTTTTTTTTTCACATCTCTAAGTTGTTGACCAATCACAACAGAGCCGGCCAGTGAACCAATCAGAGCAGACTGGGCTCTGGTTTCAGACAGAGGTGCTGCAGCACAGGCAGTATGAGAAAAATAAAGAGCTTTTTGAACATTAAAGCATGAAGACATGTCCCAGTAGAGACACTACATAATGATATGAACCTGAACATGGGCATAATAGGGCCCCTTTAATTTAATAACTATGGAAGTGGCGTAACTTAAGTATGAACGTTGCCTCACAAATCAATCAATTACAATTTCACATAGGAATCAAACTCCTGATTCAGAGTCTGGTGTTTTTAACGCAATCATATATCAACTTTTATCTGAAGCAACTTACTATAAGTGCAATAAACCACGAGGTTACAAACTCAGAACCGCAAAACTTTGATTAACCCCTCCCAATGCATACTTACTAACCAGATGCATAGAGGGTTGCTTAGGTAACATTAAGCTGTCTTTGGCTCTTTTCTGCTGTGACAATGTGCATGTCCCCTCTGTGGGACTGATAAAGGGATTCTGATTCTGATTTTCTACTATTGTAAGTATAGCTACAAACAGATTATGACTGAAACAGCAGCTGAATATTGTTCACGAGACAACGCCCACATCAACATCTGCCACAGAGAGCGGGCATTAAATATTTAACCTATTATAAGTTTAGATGTAATGATAAGGGTCAAAAGACTCCTGCAAACAGAAACACTTTATATTACAGATTATATGGCTAACTTGTTTGCATTAATGACTTTTTTATACGTTGAGCAGACACAACAGCAACATGAGCATCCCCAGATGTATTTCACCTTCTGATGCATAATTAATTTGCAATGTTCATTGTGTGCACTTAGGAAGAATTGCCATTAACTATCCATTATTTTACTTTCTACAAAAGCCTTTTCTATTCTGTGTCCAGCATCTGTTTGCTGTTAGAGGTTGCTTACAATTTATTATGGGCGGGGGTTAATTAGACTGTAAGATTCTACCCTAATGTACTGTTATATGCAAGCAGGAAAAACCAAAGACAATTAGCATAACGGTGAAAAACAGAAAGCATATTGCTGCAGAGTTGAGGGTTATTTGTCTGGTTAGCATTATGAGTCATTGCTATTTGTGGTGAAAGGCATATATAATCTTTTATATTCCATTATATCAGTGACATTTCCTTATTTAGATTGCCATATTTGATAAAGACACTGTACATTATCTCCAAAACAATACAACTTTTTCTCACATTGCCCTGGCGTAACATGTATTTTATACATGGGAACTCTCTGATTAAGCAGACCCAGATAAAGCCTTGGATCTATGTGCCCAGAAGTGCTCTCTTTCACTCGACTGTAGGAGCTGAGTTTATCAAATCGAAATTATTTTCTAAACAGTGGTGAGATTAAGTTGTTTTACAAAACCCCCCGCAGTCATGAGTTTGCTGAGAAAAAAGTGCTGGTGCAGCAGCCTAGAAGTCATGCAGGTGTGTGTGTGTGTGTGTGTGTGTGTGTGTGTGTGTGTGTGTGTGTGTGTGTGTGTGTGTGTGTGTGATAGTTGAGTATCTGGTTTTCCTTTTACATAAATCAAATACAACTTTTATAAGTTCTTTCACGCTGAGTCAGGCTTTAAAATCGCCTTGACTAAATAAAGACTTGTTCATTTTTCGACCCTCATAAACACAAGATGAAACCACCCTTGTGAAACATTCTGGGTGCGCCGATGAAGTCCATAAAACCAACTTCTTGTTTGTCATACAAACAGATGCACTGTCTTCCCGAGAGCCATCAGAAAAAAGATCAAAGCGAGACTTTGACAAACTGCACAAACCCCGCAATATCCGAGACAGGCTTTGATCTGTTCTGTTGTGTAGTCAGCTGCCAAAATGATGAGTGGAGACTCAGGGAGTAGAACTTATAACATTATGAAATGGAAAGCACGTAGGGAGAGCGAAAGATTCAAAGGCTTTATTTTCATATGCACAGCTACGGTGTAGATATGCAATGAAAAACGTCCCAGGCTCCTCCAACAATGCAACATAACATATATATAAGACATAAAACAATAAAGCAAATAAGAAAACAAGAAAAACAGTACAAGTAATGCAGGAGATCGCGTTAACTATATGCAAGTAAAATAGAATAAGATGAGCTAAAAACTACAATTAAATACTGCACAGCTTACTGTTAGAATAAATCAATATGAAAGATGCCATCAGATGATTGGTATGAAGGAAATAAATGTGTGTGTGGAGAAACAGAGATGTGTGTGTTTGCTACTCACCATGCCCACAGGTCCGATTTCACGGTCACTTCGAGAGTTCAGATGAGGATATGCACGGAGTGGTCACCCTACACTGAAAACACTGAAACATTGACTTTAATGAAATGTATTATGTGAACAGATTTCACATGACTGTAATGTTAGTTGAAAGCAATAATATCAAGTTTAAATAAAAAACTTTAGGTTTAACTTTTAAAGTGATGTGAAATCTGTTGACAAAATACATTTAATTAAAGTCAACGTTTCAGTTCACTCTGATTTACTAACAAACTAACTATTTGACATCTAAGATCCAAGGAATCCCCAGAAGTCCAAGTCCTGCTTGGTCCAGAGAAAGAGGCAGAAAGTGGGGTAAAAATCAGGATCTGTCCCCCCTTGTTTCCCACAGCCTGGCGGAGGAGCGGGGGGAGAGGGAGGAGGGGAGGCTGTTCCCATGGAGGTCAGATGTGGAGTTAACACAGCGAGCAGACTGCAGACTGGGAGCTGCTGCTGAATGCTACCGGAGTGAGACAGAGAGAGACTTTCTACCAGTTTCCCCCTGAGATCCACTGTCCATATGAGAGTCTGGAGGCAGTTCTTCCCTCCCTCCCTCCCTCCCTCCTTGCCTCTCCTCTTTCACTCCCCTCTCCAGTTTTTTTTACAGCCTCCGCTGAGACGCTCTTATTGTGAAAATTGCATTAGCCTGTAGCCAGCGAGGAATGGCTCTAAGTGCCTAATGCAATGTTGTCTCTCCGTCTTTTTCTCCCTTTCTCCTTATCTCTCCCTCCCAAGTGTCTATCAGTTTGACATGTACACACCTCCTCCTCTCCCTCCTTCTCTCTTTCTTCTGCAGCTTTTTCCTCCTCCTTAAAGGGACACTGTCTCACTTTAATTCAAACTTATTTTGTATTTGAACATTGCAAGAACAAACAAACAAAATATGTAAGACATTTGTCATTTTATACATTTCGTACAACTCCGAAATCTTCAGGATCCACTCGTTATTTGTTGGGGGTTCAGTTTTATCGTCAGGTTTTAATGCAATTTCCTCTGAAGGAGTCCAGGTGCAGGATCATATTTCCGAGGAGGCATTGATTGTGTTTGTCTCCTATGTTTACCCTGATATGAAATAACTGATGGTGCCACTGCAGGAGATATGTACGAGCAATCAATACAACAACAACGGGAAGAAAACACATTTAGTTTATGACCATAATGACAGAGGGATATTATCACAATATATCATGATGGGAATTTGAGCTTGTTCAAACAAGTCTCAGTGTCTTCTGATGGAAGGACATTAAAATCCACATATTTATTTACAATGAGGTGTATTTGACTCACCCCCTTGATACTGTTGCAACACTTATAATAATGTTGGCACATCTACCTTTATGTGTTGGGTTCCCATGGTTAACACAGAGGCAGACAAATGTTTCTCAGTCGAAACAGGTGGGTGTGTACGGTTTCTGCATTCCTAGTATATTAAATATTGCAAAATCTGTAAGGTTGATTGGTGTTTCTGAAAGTTAAACCTTAGTCCAATGCAGAAAGGAGCAGCCACACCTCAAAGGTCCCATGTCATGCTTTTCTGGTTATCACCCGTCCCCTTGTGTGTTATGTAGCTTTTTATGCATGTAAACGTTCTGCAGAGTCACAAAACCTCAAAGTACACCCTGTAGGGAGTAAAACTCTAACACAGAAAAGACCTGTCTATGCTGCCCCAGAACGCCTCGTTGGAGATCTCTCTTTTTCTTCCTGGGTACAGTGACGTGCCCATACCCAAATGGACTCATCCGTGGAGCCGTTAAGTTACGCCCGCGGATTGGTCCAAATTGTCAGGGTCAGGAGCTCCAACAAGCCGTTTAGGACAGAGAGTGAATACACATACTATACAGAGATGCTGTATGAGAAACCAATGAGAGTTTGGAAAATTGCACAATATACATGTATTTTAGTTGACCTCAACAATGGAATTATGATCAGTAGAAATGGCCATGACATGGGACCTTTAATACTGTAGCATCCGGGATCATCTTCCACACTGTGGAGATAAACAGGAACATTTTACCAAGCAATATATCCTCTAAATATGTCAGAAATGAGATCTTTCTCTTTTATGTTCTCTCAGTAATGTATTTTCTCTAGATCAAGTGTTCAAATCTAGATTTCCCTCGGTAGGGATGACCCCTAAAAATGCTACAGTTTTTTCGATGCGTGCTAACCATTTGATATGTTGAAGCAGATAGTCCGACAGGTACATCTGTATGCTTTTTACTTTGGCTTGTGTTTTAGAAAGCTTTAATAAACACATCATGCAAAAACAATTTATGGGAAGTATCTTAGAAAATAGTTAACTCAACACTAAAGTCCATGTAAATCATAAGTAACTCATTACTCACATGCAGCTTCTCATTTCGTATCCAAGAAATATATAACAAAATACCTGTGGTGACAAAGCGCTGTCCACTGTTGTCTCCAGGCATCAATGTGTTCAATTCAGTAAATAACAGTGTCAACAAAGCCAGTGGAGGGGTGACAGTGTTTCATCACAGACGCAATGCAGCAGCTCGGACTTTGAGTCCGGAGAGTGACAGGAGGCCCGGAGGAGAGAGGAGGACCATCAGCACTGTGACAAAAAAGAAACAGCTTCTTCGTTTGCTGAGGTGTCATAAAAACGTTGCTGAAATCCTTGAGCAAAAAAATAGTCTGGTTGAAATAATATCCCATTGTTAAAAAGTAGAAAATGATGTCATAACTTTCTCCCCCTGAGATGCCTCCATAGGGACATCACTGTGTAACACTTGAGCTCCTATTGGCTAGCACTCCAACAC
>NW_011366538.1:241380-254490 GCF_000735185.1 Notothenia coriiceps | reverse complement strand
TAATGTAATGTAATGTTATCAATTAACAACAGGAGGGGTCACAGACATAAGACCAGCTGTTAAATAAAGCTCTTCTGACCTTAGCTGGCATGTGGGTATATATATTAATGCTGCCCATTATGGGCACAAGCAATTTTCACCCATTTATTAATTATATGTTTTAAATTTGAGTGTTTCCTATCCCCTAAACCTCCATGGATGTACACAGTATACTGGCAACTTCTTATTATGGGAAATACGAAAACGTCTTTTAAAACTACAACTCCCAGTAGAGACGTGCCATAGATAGAGAACATGTTGCGAAACACAATATCGATAGCAGCGACCCTAGCAACAAGTAACAAGTAGTTAATAATAATAAAAGACATTAAGAAAAAGGCATTTTAAAAAGTCATTAAAAAGCAACACAATCTACCTGCATTGCATTACTCTAAACGTGTAATAACGTGCTTTTAACCAGTAGGTGGTTTGGGTTAAAAAGCTGTCAAGTTTACAGTGTTAACAAAATAAAATATACTGCTGTTTCTGGTTTAGTTTACGACGGATATATTTAGTTATTGTTTTGATATTTGTAACACAAAAGCGATGGAAAAAACCCACAGCAACACAGAAAAGATGGTCTTAACATGACCCAGCGGTCTAGTAGTTAATAAAAAACAATAATATCAAAACAAAATATTACTACTAACTTTATTGTGAAATTCAAACTGAACGGTAAAAGAATAGTTTCCGGTCTATTCTGAGCCCGATCTCTGTAGATGAATAGAAATAAAGAACTATGACAGATGTGTAATATATTTTAATGCAGCCGAACCATTTTATACATGCATTCATGTGATGACTTTCAAAGAGTAAAGCAAGCACTGCTGAATAAAGTATGATTTTATCTTTTACGAAACGTTTTTTTTCATATGGAATGCAGTTGGAGGTCAACCAATCACAGAGCTTGAGAACTAGTCACGGGGTTTGTCAAACAGAGCACATGGTGTAGTCCTAAACGATAGCTGGGGATTCTGGGTAGTGTAGTGTCTTCTGCCATCCTTTACTCCGAAAAAATATTTGTTTCTCAGAATCGAAGGGGAAAAATAAAAAAGCATTGCACACAATGTAAACCAATCAATGTTGTGTAATTAACAAGGATAATCTGGTGTTTTTTAGTCGACTAGTAGTGCAGATATCACTGTAAAATCAATCGACAGTCAGGGGAATACTTACTTCCGGGTGTACAATTCTCCGTTATCCAATGGGAATGGCCGACACAAACGAATGCCGTGCTTCCATGAGCGTCAAATCCCGCCGCAGATGGGAATACATTGCAATCATTTGAAAGCTATTTGCGTCCCTTTATGAAGCTGAAGGAGCCTAGGAGCGTCACAACTGCACGCCACGGGACCCTGATCAAGCGTCGCTCCTGGACGTTTATGGAGTAAATTCCGGGGACTTCCGGCCGCGGGACTTCGGGTGGCAGTATACGCCGTGAAGTTGTTTGCGGCCTGCCAGTAAACCCAAAGCAGAAGAAGAAGAAGTGACGTCTGCCTTGAAGATTCTTCTCAACCTTCACCTGCTGCTCCTGTATCACTGATCTTAAATACAGCATGGTTTATTCTCATCTCCATGCACAAACCCCAGCGAAGCCTCTGCTCCCTCTAGTGGTGCAATAGAACAGTGCAGGCATGTGCACGTTTAATAAAGAAAGGGTCATGATAAAAACGACATTTCAGCTGAATGCATTGAGTCAGGCACTGAATACTTGCAGCAGAGGAGTAAACGCTGTCAGTGTTGCAATATAACTCACCCAGGGTGAAAGTTATTTATTTTAATCTAATAAAAGGTCTGTTTTGAAAACAAACAAAATCAAAGATACAGAACATTTAAAAGATACAGATAAATTAGAAGCAAACCATTTTTCAAAAGTATATTTACACAGTGTAATTACAGATATGATTAGTGCCGATACAACAGGTTAACTGTGTGTTGTCCAGTGTTGGTGGACCTCTTCACCACTACTTCATCAACAATCTCCATGGACTGGTCATCAGCAAGAACATACATTATTGTGGAATTTGTCACTTAGTATTTAAAGATCCAAAATGAAAAAGGCATGAAAAGAAGAATGAACACAATGAAGAACAGCCTGAAGAATCCGCAGCAGCCTGACTTGATGCTCCCCTGCATCTGTTGTGACCCACAGAACTGTCGAGTGAAATTATTGGTTTCATAAAATCCTTAGCTAAGAAATCAAAATCACATGATCAGACTGATGGTATACATTTACAAAAGATGAGAGCATCGATGTCACAAACATGGATGTATAGAGGGAATTGATACGGCGTTGGAGGCGGGGCCCTGTAAATTCATATCAAAGTCATGAAGTCCAAGCATGTCTGGGTTTATTTGAGTATTTGTAATGGGAAGATCATTTACCCAAAAGGTTGCCCATCAAAGTCTCTGGAGAAATGCTATAAGGGGACCAATGGCCAAACAACAGACACGAAAGTTGTAATCAGACTGTTTGGCCACTGCCACGATCGGTTCAGAAGCCAACTGCTTCTTTCTCCGATGCACTTTCTACAACCATGGTCGCAGCCTTCGTTCATTCTTCAGCAGTCACATGCCATCAGGAGCGAGCACTGGCTCCTAACTCTGTCATTTTCTCTTACACTCAGTAATAATCTAAACTCACAAATGGGTCTGGTGTCACTAACACTAAGAACAATAGCAACATGGTTATGTTAGTGTACTGTAGATAGCCATCTCAGAATAACATTAGCATTGGTGTTGCTCTAGCTAAAAGGAGCTAGCTCGACTTATATTGTAGCAGTTGTTGACCTTGCCAGTGCGGTTTGTAGAGAGATTAACGACAGACATCTGTTTTAAATGCAATAGCCTCAAGTAAACGTGTCGCAGAGCAGCCAATAATAACCTATGAACACAATTGATTTTGTGTTTTACAAGCATCCTCGCAGGTGAGAAAAAAGATGCCTTTTCGGACACTTTTAGCCAATATATATTTTAGGGTTTTACCTTTACTGACTACTGTCATTGTTGCATGTTTCATACTTTGCATATCTTAGCCTATTCATTACATATTGTTCTTACTGTACATATCTAGTGACGCCTATTCATATCAGTGCCTTAGCTGATTCATATCTTTTGCTTCGGTTTATTCTACATTTAGATGTATTCTATACTATTACAGTGCCCGTTGGGGATCTGCTCCTGCTACTGCTTTTTAGCCCTCACATAGACCAGAGCTATTCAACTATATCCATATTGTTCTGGGTCAGAAAGCTCGGACGGACATTTCCCCGAGCCATTATTCAGAGGAAGACAAATTAACCTACTCAACCTTTCTTTGGCCTTATGACCACCTTCTCTATTTCCAATGTGTATTAATTTGTAAGCAGTTTTGATACACACTTCAGATATAGCACATGAGAAAGATCTATGCCTTTTTTTCTTAATTAGCAAAATACAAAATGGCAGGGATTGTCCCTGTGCTGCCTGAGAATACTGTGACAGCATGCATGGTAATAAATGAGAGGCTTCTGGTTGATGTTGTTGTTGTTGCTGCATGGGGATCAGCCCGCTGGCCACCAGTAGAATAGACGTCCTATAGTGGCTGCTCCATTTTGTATTTGAATGAGCTCTAACCAAAGTCCAAATGTGCAGATCAGGTATCGCACTTTTCTAAAGAATCACTGATCCAAATAACTTCTTACAGGAAGTCAATATGTTGTTTGCACTTCTGGTTCATCTTTAGAACCTAAACTGCTTTTGTTGTTTCAGCACATGTACTCAGTGCACTGACAACGAGCACAGTGGTGGAAAGTAAAGCAGCATTTGTTGTGCTTGTTTCTTTGATTCTCTCTACATACAATTAGGATGGGAGACATTAATTTATATAATGGCAGCTGTTTGTCCTACTTGAATGTATGCAATTAAACTGACCCTTGGAACTATGGAGCAATACATGTACCAGATGGCAGTAAGATGTGTCCCAACTCTCTCTTTAAAAAAGGCACTGGAGCGTACGCATTTCAGAGTGGCACGGGGGGACATGATTGGCTGGAAGGTTAGAGGGCGTGGAAAACACCACTGTCATAGCAAATACTAGTCATGCGAATATGAACTAAAAACAATGACTTTAAGAAGGGAAAAAAAGGCATTTTGAAATATAAATGACTATCTAATACATACAAAATAACATTAATAATGAAACACCATTTAAAATAATGAGATGAGTTTCAACTATCTCATCAAATATTTCCCAAATTATCAGTTCATTCGTATATTTTACACAACATATTCATATTGTTTTTTTACCTATTCAATAGTGGGCTTCAGAGTGTACTGTGTGGGACAGGCACGTGAGACATGATGAAACAGGAACAGGTATGGCTTCAGTTTGGTTTCTGTCTGAACTGTTGGAGTGCAGATTATTGAGCCCGACATGTCAGTGATGTCTGCATTCATAGACAGTACATGACTTGTGCTAAACTAAAGGGCAATAGGGAGATAATATATGTAAAATATGTAAGGTTCCCCTCTGTGGTACGAATAAAGGTATTCTGATATTCTGAGGCTTCAAAAATATAATGTTGTGCTGATATATGAGGCTAACAGTGGCCTTAACTCAGATATTGTCTATCAAGCACTAGCCAGTGTTCACCATACCTGATGATTACCGTAATCAGAAATACTGTATTATTTTATTAAGTTAGTGTTTTGTGAGAAACAGCTTTTTGCTCCCTTTCTATATGTTCAGCTTAACTTGAATGGGTGCCTTTCAGAAACACAGCAGTCCTCACTCCAGTGCACCCTGTTCAAAACTCAAATATTCTAAGGCTGTGGCTGGTCTAATGAACCCCGTTGAGGATGTGATTGCGCAGCAGTTCCTGGTCCTGGTTGTGCAGGGTGGGGTTCACGTCCTCGTCCCTCAGCCGGGCATTCTTCCTGATCTCCTCCAGGGAGTAGTCCTGCACCAGGCTGCCGTTCTCATAGACGGTCACCAGCAGGTCCTGAAAACACAGAGAAAACAGTTTAGAAATGTTAACTGCAAAGATGTTAAACATCATGCATGCAAATGAGTCGCTTTTTGGCGCCTCCCGCTTTTTCAATGCTGATTTGGGTGACTTGTGGAGAACCGAAGACTTTTCGTTTTTTTGGAGGGGGGGGGTTCCGACTCACGGACTGACGGACAACTTCTCACTTCAAAAAATGTTTAAAGGAGACCTATCATGCTATATTTGAATAATATATTGTGGGGCCATATTTATAAGTTTTCTTTTTCAAAATACCAAACAGATCGTGCATTTTAGCCATGCCTCATTTCGCTCTCCTCCACCCTAGAGGTTTCTCAACACTCAAATTTCCCCTCCTCGACTCCTCTCCTCGAGACTTGGTGCCGCCCACAGGAGATACGAGCGGAGGACTGAGCAGGGGAACCGAGGAGAGAGGAGTGGAAGCAGCAGGCGTTTAGAGAAATGAAGCTCAGCGCAAGTTCAGGCAGGAAGACCTATCACTTTGTATTGCACGTCATGGCAATACTCGCTCCCTTCACTAAATGATAGGGAGCGCCACTCCTCAGCTAACCTATCACGTCCCTCCATTCACAAGCCTAATCATCGCACCCGTTAATCCCTCCATATGCTCTCCCCTTTTCCATCAGCTGTCTTCCAGGTGTCAACGCGCAAGCAGCAGCAGGGCTTCGTCCCAGCTCCGGGTATATATTCATCAGCTCCGCAGTCTTGCGGATTAAGCTACAGGCGGCGTTCCCCAGTTGGCTGGCGGTTCTAGCCGGCCACCCCGCAAACCCGGACGCGGAAGAAAAAGACAAGGATACTGGGCTCCACGGAAGTTCCTCCGGCTTAATGGAAACGGGCTACTCCAGGCAAACAATTGACACACGCCTTCAGTCTCTCGAGAGGGCATCACTGGCATCAGGGCCGCTCAAATGCGGCGCTTCCGGCCTTCACGCGGAACGGGCCCTCATCGCTTGCGAAGCTTCACCCACTTCCGGCTTCAACCACAACCCCTCTTGCAGGCAGGCAGGGCTCAAGCTACATCTCATCGAAGCTACTTCTCCTCCCGGCTCAGTAGCAGTACTGGTCACTAAGTGTGTCTTAGGTGGCAAGCAGGTAGTGATGGCGAGATGAAGCCTTATGAAGCTTTGAAGCTTTCCAGCCAATTGGTTCNTGTGTTTTTAACTATTGGCTGCATTTTGTATTTTCAGCATTTTTATTCAACGATTTTGTGTTTTTATATGTTTTGCCCAATTGCAACGTGTTCGCACCCTGGGTGCGAACACGTTGCAATTGGGCAAAACATATAAAAACACAAAATCGTTGAATAAAAATGCTGAAAATACAAAATGCAGCCAATAGTTAAAAACACAACGGAAACCGGGACACTAAAAAGTGACGCACACGGCCGAGACCGGAGCGCTTGTCGACATTTATGAAACACTTTTGGTTAACAACGCACATGTTTCTTCAAGTTGGTGAATGTTTTTTTAAATACTGCGCTTCTGTCGTCAAGTTAAAGGTAGGGTAGGTAAGAATGGAGAAACCAGCTCGAGTGCGCTAGAGTTTGAAAGTACGCAGCCGGAAAAAATCTGCCCCTTCCTTCAGACTTCCTTACAGAGCCCCTCCTCCAACACACACGAACGCGCACATGACCAATGAGGGCACGAGATACGTTTGTGCACAGATGGAAGGCTGACAGGCAGGTAGGCCATCCAGTCATCTGACCCGGGCCGAGGCAGATGATTGGTCGTGCTTTTTACAGCGCCACGGCTTCCACAGATGAAATATTTGTATGTATTTATTGTCAAAGCATTTCATGTATTCATTGCTATCGGATGTTAAGAGCATTCCATGGAATATAACAACAAGTGTTTCTGAAGTGAATTACCTACCCCACCTTTAATGAAGATATCTCTACGTCTGCATGTGTTTTGCAACATTTGTGTTTTTATATTTCCATTGTTTTTCTACGCGTTTCTCCCAATGGAAGTGTTTTTGCGTCGTTGTATGGCATTTGCAGCTGTCTGCCACCGTAGGGAAGACAAATAAATCAAATTCAGCCTTGCAAAGGGCCTGGATGTGTTGCAAAGTAAAACTTATTGCAAAAATAAGCTAATTGTACTTGAAGAAAGATCACAGAGCCCAGTCATTAGACAGTTTAACCCCGTGTATCATTGCCCTAACAGCAGTTTGCAGTTTCTTCTTGATCATTGAAGTCTAAAATCTATATTCTGCCACACATCAAAGGCTTGTTTTTTTAAAACAGGTCAAAAATGAACAAATTAGGGGAGAAACTAAATACATGGTTCCATACAGGGCATGAAGGGTAACTGAATGATTGAATGATGTTATTATTTATACAGTATACGATCTGGTCTCTGCAGTCTCTTCGAGTTGACAGGATTCAAAGAGCATGAGATAGGGATGTTTGGACGTGAGACAGCTACCGTCATGTCAGATCACATTGGAAAGTTGATTGCATTCGAGTGGGACAAATGTTGAACACAGGTTGTTGTTATCCACAGACAGGCCTTCACCCCTCTGACCCCACAGTGTCATCTCCATCTCATCACTCCTTCAAAGGGAGTGGACCTTCAGTGTCGGGCAGCGTTTATTTGAAGAGTCATATGGGGGCTGAGGAGGAGGAGGAGGAGGAGGAGGATTTGTACTCTTTACATTCCACATCTGGCAGAGAATGATAAGCAAGGTTTTAGTGATTTATAGGTCAAAATATGTGCAGACATCTAGGTTAAAAGTGGATTTAATAGTAAGCAATATTCTTGAAGTATAACCATATTTTCCTGCTTTGCTTTTACTTTTTTAAATGTCACTTTTCATACAACCTCATTTTCAGGTTCATAGCAGTATTTAGTGTGTGTGTCATGTCTCCATGCTTTAATGTTCAAAAAGCTCTTTATTTTTCTCATACTGCCTCTTTTCACCCTCCGTCTGAAACCTGAGCCCAGTCTCCTCTGATTGGTTAGCTGGCCGGCTCTGTTGTGATTGGTCAACTGCTTAGAGATGTCCCGCCCCTTAGCCTATCAGGCACAATGTGTTGGAGTGCATCCCAATGCGAAGAATGGCATTATGAGTACCTTGAAAGTGCATTTATAACGGTCTAATAGAGCGAGGTAGTCTGGACTTTTAGAAGAAGCCACCGCTAATTTTGTTGGATGAATTGAGCAGAATGTTTTGCTACCACAGACATATGTTGCTAACAGTGGCTATATTTACTTATGTTGAGGATACAGCCACATTATACACCACCTGGTTGAAATTCACACACTGCAGAGTGTTCTCAGTGTGAGACATGGCAGTGTACTGAAGTATCTGAATCGAGACACTTGTGTAGAGGTGGCTGAACTCATTTGAACTGCCCTGATATTGATGCAATATGGTTGAGACCATTCGGGGTTATGCTAGAAGAGGGGTGTAAGGAATAGTCTAAGTAGTGGGGGAGTTTTATACACTAAAAGGTGTGGAAATTCTCTGGTGTTATAATATCAGCGCGGCCGCGGTCAGATCAAAATGCCTCCGAATGCAATTTGAATAGACCTACAGCCAATCAGAGCAACGAAACGTTGGGTCTGCGTCATGCCTTACTGATTGAGATGTCATGCCTTGAGATCAATCAGAACCGCCATTCAGTATCCCCATTGGATCTTCAACGTGTACTATCATACGCCACGTTCAAAGTGGTCCCTTTTTATTTACTACAAGACAAATGTGCCTTTTTATTTCATACAGTTCAATTTGGATTGAGACAGGAAAATAATCTAAACCTCACGCGTGGCGTTTCACTGTCAAGGGGAGCGTGTATGTAATTACATTGCAAATACTGACTTGAGCCCCACCACTGTATGGGTTAGCCCTGCCATAGATTACACTATAAAAATACTCTGGCGCCGCCACTGCAGGTGGCTGAACTCATTTGAACTGCACTGACTTCAATGTTCAGTCAATACAAGTGAATGGAAATCTACATCATACATTGTTAATATCCCACCTTCCTGTAAACTCAAAGATTAAACACCTTTAGCTGCAGACGTGTAGCCTATCTGATGACATATTTTAATGTTATATTTGTGGTTTGGATGCTTCATTATGATGTCTGACAGGAGGCCTTCTTTTACAGGTTTTATTTTACTTACCGCCTCACTGGCTATGAAACACATTCAGACTGTGGCATCTAAAACATGGCCGCCGGTTGCTTACTCTCCCAGTAAAAGCCTTTTTAAAGCTCCTCTGAGATTAATAAAGTTGAGCGACATGCTTAATGATGGCGCGTTAGCTTAATGAGTATTGGGGTTTCAGGTTAAAGCACATACAATGACTTTGACTCTGTGAGCAAACAACTTTTGGTAGCTCTTCTGGTAGGCTTGGGGTTGCTGAAATAGGGTTGGTTAGGACGAGGACGGGGAAGGTAATGGGTGGTGGGGTAATTTCAACAGACCCAGGCACTATACTGGTGCCATTATCAGCGAGAGAGAGCCAGAGGGAGGGAAAATGAGAGTGAGAGGGACATCCAGAGACAGACAGGCAGAGACGGAGGGCGATTAGGGTGAGACATGGTGCCACAGCAGGCCTGGATCTATAGAAATAGCCTCTTAACATGATGAATGAGGCACACACAAAAACACACTAGCATTCCAGTAAGGCTGGAAGAAAATCACCTGGTAAGTAGTGTACGTGCTAACAGGAAATATAGATTTTATATTAAAGTTGTGGTCCCCATACATTTATTCTAAATAAGGAGTGCTGCTTAGTTGATGGTGCTTACACTCTGCAATTTAGTTTTGGCCGGCCGCTCGGTACTTTGTTTTTTTACAGCTGTTATACACAGATTTTCTCTTGGAACAAAAATGTTTTATTGTTGATTATTGCTTTTAAGTCGATCTATTATTCCCACAAAATTGATGTTAGCAATGTTGCTGGGCTAACTTAACTACAGACGTAATCACCCCTACTCGATTAAATATTTTTTATATGCAAAGTTTTTCTGCTCTTTTTGTAATGTAGACTGTTGAAGGACTTTTTTTAGGGGCCAATCAAATCAGCGAGTCTCACCTCTACATGAACTGTGTTACAGCACATTGGACCATTGGCTTAAAGTGAACGGCTCGTATTTACAATGTCAAATGGGTTTTCCTCTGGTCATTAATTTGACTGCACTCAGAGAGTTGTGATGTGGCTTTTACTTGCTCAGTTCTGGTCAGGAGAACTGAGCCTTCACTTCACATTTAAGTCTTTCATTTTAACCCAATATACTATTTCATAATGTGTAATTAAAGTGTACCTTTTATAAAGCAAGCATTATAGGCAATTTTCTGGACACAGTGCAGCTTTTTGGGCTTATATGTTGAGAAAAAGCTACAAGTTGAACATTTGTACAATATCTCCCATATGGTTAAGAACTATAGAAAAATTGCCAATATTACTGAAAATCATCCGTCAATAAATATATAATAATAGTAATTTGATAAATGTATTGATTGCCATTTTCTAATGTATCTGGGCTTCAAAATATAACTTTTATTTGATCAGCTTCCACTCTGTATGTCCTGAGATACATTGCCTATTTAGGATATACATTTGATTTATTATCAAACCCATATTGCATTGTTATAACACCATTATTACACCCTATAATTGCACACACATAACACCAATATTTCTCCCATCTTACACCGTTATCACACCCATTTTACATCCATATTACAAACGATATTACACACATGTGTCACACTGACACAACCTGCCAAATGACCGCATCCCACAATACGGAAACCATTTAAGGGTTGATAACAAACAACACAGCTTACATGATATTGTTTACATCTGGTTTGAATTAAACACCACTCGAAAGGTAAATGTTTGGTGTGATTATGTGCTAGCAAATTATACAATTGTTGAGCAGGGACTAGCTGAAAAGCAAGAGAAGACACACTATGTCGGTGTGTCTTCCTGCAGAACGCTGTGTGTGTGTGTTGTGAGGACGGTTGGGCTATTCTGAACAGCAGTGTGTCCACTCTGGTTCATTTTCTCCCCCCCTTGTCTGAGGAAAAGGGAGGCAGAAAACACGGGTGAGCATGGAGAAAATGACATAAAAGCGACGGCTCTGTATTTTTATGATAATGGTCCATTATGTGCTGAATGGCATATTCGTGGTATTGCAATTCCAGTAAAAAAAAAAAATTGTCGAAAGGTTTTTTCTCCCGGTCCATCTCTTAATGCATTCGTACCTTTTTTGACTTCTCTTGCTTTCACTTCCTGAATATTTTTGTCTGACCCTCGAATCAAAACGGTGACCTTACGAAACCAACTATGGCAAACTTGTAAATGCTTTATTTCACTATGTACCGTTTTTTTTGTGGAAAATCATCATTCAAGACTTAAACACTGCTACTCCAATTCATCATTGCATTCACATGTCCTTGAATGTGAGAAGGGGAAAGCAGCTATAAAATCATAAATGCTGTAATATGTTAAAGAGCTGATTGCCTCTCAGCATGTGACTGCTGGTAGTGTTGAGCTCTGTGTCCCACAATTCGTTCTTGCTACTCTTAAAATGTGCACATTTGTTTCATGTCGTGGTTGCACCTTGCGATGTATAGCCTTCAGCAAACAGAGACACACCTCTGGTTGATATGGCCGTATTTGTAACTGAGTTGGGAATGAGTGGTGCAGGAATGAGTTCTAAAACCCAGGAATGAGTTACCATTATATCACTTCTGCTTCCCTCTTCAATGTTGTTTTGAAATGTGTTTTTGGTTAGATATCTGAAGTAAGAACTGTGGCTAACACAAGCTAAAGAGACATTATAGTTTTGGTCTTGTTAGAAATTAAAATCAATGTTTTGATGGTATAATGTACTTAAACATACCGTCAGTTTAAACGCTCTTTTATACTGAAAAACCAGAAATTCTTGTGCACAAGCAGTTAAGCTTTTATTCTGAAAATCCTTCATCTACGGTTAGCATTTAGCATATACGATTTCCTAAAGAGGTGAATTGAGTAGCGAAATGACATGGAGTGGTGAAAACCGAAACCTACTGATTTAACACTACAACTATAGATGTCGAGATACTACCAAGCTGAATATTAAATGAAAGTACAGTTTATTTGAATACACTATTGTTTACAGACGAGAGTAGCATGTGACAACATCCGGAATGACCGGAAACCAAACCAGCCGTGAAGCATTTCTGTATGTTTTAGAGTATTGATTATTACAGCGTTTAGAATGTGTTACATGAAAAGTGATGAAAGAGAATATGAGGAGAAAAGGCGTGTTAAGCATATGTTGAAGGTGAAAAGTACCAATCCTCTGTTTAAATGCAACAACGGACATTAGAGGCGAGGCGAGCCGGCTGGCGGGGAGGAGCCAGCAGAGGATATATAACAGCACCGGACGAGGGATTCGCTCTCTTCTCTTGCTCACGAGAGCCAGATCACAGCTGTTTTCTGCCGGAACAATATTCTGTCTGTAACACTACTGCGCCTTTTTTAATTAAAGTATCCCATTTGAATCTTCTCAGAGACTCCATTGAGTCTCATTTTAAAGCTTCTCTCCTGGACGCGAAAATAAAGAACATATTTAACACCAGCCACCATTTTGTTCAACGACCTTAAAATGCAGAATTCAAGTATAGGTATGAGGAAGCAGGAGAGCATATGGCCTGACTCCTCTACCCATTACTATGTGCCGACCGCCGGTCCGTCCTTTGCCTTGTACACCTAATAGTCATTGAAATTCTGTAGCATTTTGGTTAAAATTTGTTCTAAAGTAACACTCTAATATGAAAATGACTATGGTTGAATATATTATAAATGGAACAAGAAATTTTTATTTTTATTTTTATTTTTTATATAAAAAACCTTTATATAAAAAAATACTTAAAAATGGGGTAAAAATTACTGTAAAGTTTGACACCCTTCTTCCCCCCGCCGCGGGGATCGTCGGGATACCTGGCCGGCGGTGAGAGGTCTTCCATAACCAAAGTTATAGACTACCTGTAAGTGCGGAAGTATCTTATGTTTTGTGTGAACAGGATTACTGATCTACTATACAACGAAATAGTAA
>NW_011366538.1:233546-241335 GCF_000735185.1 Notothenia coriiceps | reverse complement strand
ACAGTCTGTAGCTCAAATTCAAAGGGAGTGCCCTTTTTCCTGGCCTCGATCGAAAAGCAAGGACCCACGCAACACGTATGGTGGAGGGACGTCGTGTATGAGAGGTGTCGACTCGGGATGTTTGTTTTGGCAAATAGTTCCTTTAGGCATAATGTAAGAGAGGAGGGCACAGCAAGGAGAGAGAGAGAGGGGGCCATATGTGTCGTGGCATTCTGCATCACACCTCAAGCGTAATTCCATTGGACCACCGACGATGACGAGGTCGGCAATGAACACAAACAAAACAAAGGGGGACAGACACGCAACGAAACACCCGCCACCACCCGACAGCTGAGCGACCGAGGCCGAAGTTGGAGGGTGAGTGGACGACGTTTAGTCGACGACCGGTGGACAGTGACTGATGTGTGCGACGAAAGCGTAGTTCGGTGAAATGTTGCCTATAGTTGCCTCCGAGTGTTGGCAAGAGGCGTCTAGCAGGAGTTCATAGTCGGAATAGAGCGCAGAGAGGAGGGTCCATGTGTCCGTGGCACATTCTGCATCACACCTCAACGTAATCCATTGCGCTCCTATGCCGACCTATGACGCGTAATCAAAGACAAGTACCTAGTCATTAGTTGTCAGGAACGGTTCATTGAATGACTTAATAGTTTATGATGAATCAAATCGGACTTTATACTAACCGGATTGAAAATGTTACAACACTACCCACTACTGTTAATCGATTGTAATCTGACATCGATTGCGGATAGAGAGGTCATTGTGTTAAGTTATCACTTTTACAAATTTCGAGACTGTTACAGAAACTTCTTCCATCGAGTCCAAGAGCCATTTATTTCGTTTCTCTCGTGTAGAATCTACCACAAGTTAAGCAAGTAAGGAGTTCTGTATTCATGACGATTATCAAAGCATAGTTGACCAAAGAGGAAATGTGGTGATGCAGAGTTATATAGAGAGGCTACCGGCAAGAAAAACACGACCCTCTAGAGACAACGAGGACCAGGAGCACACGCATCAACAGGTGTCGTCTCGATAATTAATATTCAGTGAGAGCGTAAGCTTTCATGTTGTGGTTACAATATACGTTTTTCATTATGAATATAAAGTTGGAAGAAGCGTTACCATGACTTATGATTCGTTTGTACAAGTACAAAGAGGTTACACAGATTAAGTTCATTTTGTATATACACATAATATAACGAACAACGGCGAGACAGGAGGTACATTCAAGTGATCATGCGACCCTTGCCACAAAAGAACAGTACGAGGGCACCGCGGCGCGGAAAAAAAATACGCTTCTGTTTATGTATCTAGCATAGGTTATAAGTAACTCTGAGATGCGCGGTTTTAATGTTCGCACGAACTACGATCGATTTATAAGAGACCATAAAAAAGAACTTTGATAGTACGTTCTAACAACATACGAGCATAAGTTAAGTAACAAGGTGATGTCTAAGTCACATAGGATGCCGCAAACGAGATTGACGTGCCAAACGGTAGCGAAATATCTACCTGTCGAGAGAATGTAGTATCGTGTTGCTTTCTACACTTAGGTTCACCTCGGTCCTAGTCAGCGTTCTTACGCCATTGTGCCGGACATGACAAAACCTGGGTCTTTATATCGTGTTGCTGACTAACGAGTCAAAACGAATTAAACACCATTTGAGCTGTTTGCGTTACCTGCGCTGTACTCTTTAGTCACGCTCTTCATTCACGCACCAGTATCCTTTGGAGAAGACAAAATAGATAGATGGTCGACCAGCACATAACCCTTTAGTTGTATCCGCTTGCATCAAAGTAACATCATACACATCCCACAATCACTCTTTCGTCTATCTAGTCCTTATCGTCCTAACAGAACTTAGAATAAGTGTATGAGAGGTTATGTGAGTGAAGCCTCCACGGCCTGACATGTGCACAGCTCTCAAACATTTGCACCAGGACGAAGCTCAGTCCCATCGAATCAAGCTCGTACAGCACACGAGCGAGGGACCCTGTGAAGTGGTTTAACGAGGACCCCTAACAGGTGCATGCAAAGTATGACTTACATACATTTCAGCGAAACCTATTTTCGAAGATGGTTTACTGTACATTATATTTATTATATTATAAGGTCCGTACAGACTTTACACGAACTTATGAAGAAAGAGTACTCAATGAGATTGGGATTGAATGTAACCACAAAATATGCATAGAAAATGAACGACACAAAGTACGGAAAATAAATGTAAAATAGTCTGCATATAAACAATAACACATGACAGACATTTCGTGAAGCATGTAGGCACAACTCTTTCCCACGCCGATATATTTATAAAAACTGAATGAATAATTGGGATGGAATTGGGAATTGCAACCTGCACAAACACAAGCTCACCATGATTTAAAAATGGTGAAATGCAATGTAAAATTACCGAAAAAATACCAGCTCACTAAATCACAACCGGTCAAACCAACTACAAACTACTACCGCGGATTGGGCAGAGAACGAGTCCGAGAAAGTTGCTCCCCCATGTGATGTAATATGACGCGTTTGACATATGAAGTAAAAAAAAAACAGTTTTTAGTAGCAGAGCTCAAAACTGCTCCTTTCCCTCTGAATTCCTGCCCGTATGTCTTGTAAAACATATCAAATCCTGCATTAACTTTTTTAATTGTAATTTTCAGGCAAGGTTAAGCATAAATGTAGTAAAAAAAAAAAAAAAACCTGCAAGTTGCTCTTTAACAACAGTCAATAAGTCCTTGAGAGCGGTTTGTCTGTTCTGGATTAACAACGTGTCACGTGTTCTGAATTGACCAATCAGAATCTACTATTCAACTAAGCCATGTAATAAATGACTATTAATTATACTTTTTTATCAAACGTCTCCATGCTTGAACAAAGAGGTGTGGGCTCATCAGAGGTTAAGTTGGTATATAATCACAGTTTATCAAAGGATAACACTGATCACCTCATTTTCCAGTATAACAAAATACATAATGTATAAATATAAATTTGCTTGTAACACACACTTTCAAACGCACCAATGGTCTTTCTCTACTAGGAATGATTGATTAGTACTTGAAGTGATCATGTACAGATCAGCAGATACTGTGTTGTCAGTTTACAGGAAGTGTTTATGTTAATATGACTTCCTGTGTGTTCTCTGCAGGGGGCTGGTGTGGAGATTTACCCCGGCAGTGTGTGCAGTCTGGTGGGTAACGGCATCCATCACTGTAAAGACGGGATCCTCATCAAGGTGACAAGCACTGTCCTGACATCCCCTGAGCCTTTATCCTCCTGATCAGTGTTTCTGCCAGACCAGGGCTGAGAGGGCGTCCACCCGAGAGCGGGGTGGGGTTTTGTGACGTCACGTGAATTTAATTTTGAATTGAGCCGTCCCTTTTATAGATACTATCTCTTTGCGTATTAGTGATGGGAATTCCAGCTCTTTTTAGTGAGCCGGATCATTTGGCTCGGCTCAATAGCGGAAACGCTGCTCCTGATGTTTGAACATACGTGACAATGTGTGTTTGGTGTGTGCAGGACTTTGCTGATGAGCTCGATGTGATGCCGTCCATCACCATGGAGAACAATGTGATCCACAACAACGAGGGCTACGGGGTGATTCTAGTGAAGGCCAACTGCGGAGAACAGCAGGGACTCCCTGCGGACCAAAATGAAGGTCTGTGGAGCTCTCAGTCATTTACATGTTCTATGTTTTCCAAGACGGGAATAACAACACAAACGGTAACACAGTACAAGGAAAACAATTATCGAGGGTGGCGGAGGGATTGCAGTGTCTATATATTTAATGCATTTAACCCGTAGTGTAACCATAGGAACACATGCATGCAGTATGGCAACAGTACAGGGTTTATTTCCACATATAGAGATACTTTTGGAACATGGACGTAGCTGCCTCCTCCCTGTCTTATCCAGAGAGGGGGGGTGAACAGGTTGTGAGTTACAGTAGGATCATCACCTAATCAAAGACATTATTGGACTCAGAATATTCTCTCTGGGCATCAATACCAACTCCTGGGGTGAGTTTTGTGAATCTAATATGGAGAATCCTACAGGAGTCAAAACAAATGAAGTTATGATAATGAAAGTGTATACACTATATGTTTTGGGGTCAGTAGAACTTTAACAGACGCACATGTGAAGGCAGGTTGTTTGTAAGAAGCTCTCCGCAGCGCAGCTTCAATATCGACCATTTTTTCCCCAGATGAACCCGCTGGCCCTGCAGACTCTCAGCCGGGGGGGTCTGCTGCTCTCTCCTCCAGCTCTTCCGCACAGAGCGAGTCCACTGAGGCTCGGCCCGACTCGGAGAGCAGCGGCACCGAAGCAGCCTCCAGCTCCGGCAGGAAGTGGCACTTCAGCCGGCAGCTGAGCAGGAGCAAGGAGCCGTCGTGCAGCCGGGCTGTGCAGGACCTGATGCAGCACCAGATCTTCGTCTCCATCCAGGGGAACCAGTTCAGGCGCAACGGCATGGGCGACTTCGGAACTTTCTTCTACTGACAGACAGCTTTGTTTTTAAGATTTTTTTTATTTTCTCATGAATTAAATACTGCTGACTCACACTGCCCACGGAGGTGTTCTGCAGAGATGGAGATCATGCTCCTGCGATCCTTCAGAGTTTTTAAAAGCTCTGACTTCGGTCTGTTTGTAAATTGATCCCCATGTTTGCACAAATGCTTTTATCTTATTTATTCCTCGGACTAATGACGCCTAATATTTTTAACATTGTTAATGGAAGTTCACTTGTCACTTTGAATGCAGTTGTGTTGGTTTCACTTCAGACCTGATACATGTTGTTACCTTGAGGTGGTGGCTTGGTGAAGGCAGTGCACAGTTTGAGTTAACACAGGTTCCTTATTTTCTTTTGTACACACGTGAGATTTCCACAAAGTGCCTCGCTCTTTTTTTAAACTTTGATGTATTTTATGGTTGTGCGAAGTCCAAAGGATTACAAGCTGTGGTATTAAAAAATCATGTTTTAAAAGAGGCCCTTTATTTTCTGGGAGAACTTAAAACGATTCACAAACTGCATCTCAGCTCTGTTGAAGTAGACTCCTGTCTGTCATCTGAGTTTCAAGTGGTTTTCTGAGCATATATATATATCACCTCTGCAGGGGGGTCCGCGGGGATGCTCCTCTGGGAAGATTTTTTTTTTTTTTCTAAATATTGAAGTTTAATGCATCAACCTGGTGCATTTTGAGAGCAAAATGAATGTAAGGATACATCTCTCAACACCCATATGAAACAGAACTGTAAACAGATTTTATTTTTTCTTTATGGATATTTTACAAATCACTCTCCTTTAAACTGTATTCTTGGTTTACTGTCATAGTATTTCATAACTGTGTGTGTGTGTGTGTGTACCATTGTTTGGTTTCCATGGTAGCACGTCGCTTTAGCAGCGCGCGCAACTCAAAGTCTGACAGGGTGAGGAAGATGAAAACTGAACAAGAATCGACAACTCGACCCTCTGATCACTCCTTTCCTGTAAAATACAGGTCTAGCCCACACATATGCTCCATGGTGCCACAGGCATTGCCCTTACAACTACAATAAGCATGCAAATGTTAATCTACAGCTCCGGCGATCCACTAGCACCGGAGTCTACACCTGCAGACGCAGCCATCCCCTACTGTAGCGTCACCTTGGATACGAGTCTAAACAACTCACAGACACACAGGCCAGGGCGCCCTTTGAGCATCAGATCTGACGATGCTGATTGGCTGAAATTATGTTTCGGCGGCATAGTTTACAGATAGCAACAGTCAGCTTGTTGGCTGCAGCTGCTCTGGCTGAGGGCTCTTTTCTACCGCCCGGATGAGAGAGGGTAATGATACACGCTGCGGCCAGGCAGGAAACATGTGACTTATCAGTAACTTTAGACATCGTAAAACAATTTTAAACGAGATTTTATTGTAGATTATACATTTTTACTGATACCGACTATATAATATTTACCTTGTTCTTTACAAATAAAAATAAAAAATTTTTTTTTATTTATTTTTAAGTTTTAATGACAATCAAACATGTGGGAAGAGGGGGGGCGGCGCCCCTATGGGCCGGCCGCCACTGCTTACCTCACTGAGCTGTAGTTATCTCTCTCAGTCTGACAGGACAGAGCTCTCCCTCTCCTTGTTTTAGAAACAGCTTATAATACTGTTAGCGCAGCTAGCTAAGCAGATGCTAACAACAACAATGCAAATAGTGAGTTTGGTAGAAATATACTGTATTAGTAAAGTTATTGAAGATGATGCCATATTTATTAAAGATTTTACATTATAAATATTCCCCAATATTATTCAAAAGCATATTCTTCCAAACTCCTTGCTGTAGCATGAGACTATTGATGTGTGTAGTGAGTTTGGTAGAAATATACTGTATATAATAGTGAGTATTATTGTAATTCTCTTTTTTCGGAGTTGCACTTTGCAGACAGTCCCTGAGCACTCGTTTCTTCTCCGGCTGCGAATAGAGACCAATGTAATGTGTCCAGCTCGGAGGGCGGCGCGTGTTGGCTTTTTTTGATCAGAATTTGATTGTAGATCGTTGTCAACCTTACCACGGTACTTAGGAGACGTCATTTGTGTCTGAATAACGTTTTGTTCATGAGTTATTGATCCGTGAAATCAGAGTCTCCCAATATCGTTCCAACTTTACTGAACTAAGCCAGACCGTCTCATTTCGTATCGGTTTGCTGTTCCGTCACTTTATTTTTATATACATTTATTTTGGACGAAAACTTAAAGTGAGGAAAGGCAAGTGTGGCGTGAGTGCGTGAGATATGAGTTAATTGCGTGATTCTCACGCTCAATGCGTGAGGGTTGGCAGCGCTATATGTAGCCAAAGTGGACTATGGCAAGGAAAAGCATTAAAGCTTCAAAGCTGTACTGATAAAAAAAATGAGAACATATTGTGAATCAAGGCAAATATTATTTGAACCAGCTCATGGTTTGAAATGGCAAACATTGAAAGGCAAAAGTATTATTAAAACCATGTACTACATCATCACCTTGGTCCCATCCAGTGGCGGCTGGTGGAAAATATTTTTGGTGGGGCTATGGAAATGGTGACAAAACCATACTAGGGCATTTAAAATCAGGAGACTAAATACGAACATTGTGTGTGTGTGTGTGTGTGTGTGTGTGTGTGTGTGTGTGTGTGTGTGTGTGTGTGTGTGTGTGTGTGTGTGTGTGTGTGTGTGTGTGTGTGTGTGTGTGTGTGTGTGTGATACTCTCCCGATTTCTGACAAAATCAGATTTATTCACCACTGTTTCCACTCGGACTTTAATACAGCTACACCATTGTTTGGTTTCCATGGTAGAGCGTCTCTTTAGCAGCGAGCGCCAATCAAAGTCTGAGAGGGTGAGGAAGATGAAAACTGAACAAGAATCGACTACTCGACCCTCTGATCACTCCTTTCCTGTAAAATACAGGTCCAGCCCAAACATATGCTCCATGGTGCCACAGGCATTGCCCTTACAACTACAATAAGCATGCAAATGTTAATCTACAGCTCCGGCGATCCACTAGCACCGGAGTCTACACCTGCAGACGCAGCCATCCCCTACTGTAGCGTCACCTTGGATACGAGTCTAAACAACTCACAGGTCAGGGCATCAGATCTGAAGACGCTGATAGGCTGAAATTATGTTTCGGCGGCATAGTTTACAGATAGCAACAGTCAGCTTATTGGCTGCAGCTGCTCTGGCTGAGGGCTCCTTTCTACCGCCCGGACGAGAGAGGGTAATGATACACGCTGCGGCCAGGCAGGAAACATGTGACTTATCA
>NW_011366538.1:216952-233528 GCF_000735185.1 Notothenia coriiceps | reverse complement strand
CGATTGGCTGTGGAGGTCTAGGGTGGGTAGTACATACGAAATTTATTGAGATTGGTACATGTCGAACGTAGATGAACATCAGGTTATGATGGCGTGTTATAAATGACTGTGACTCGACACTTTATATTGGTGACACGTCTGCCCGTTGTAAGACGACCGTCATCTTAAGTGCATAAACTATATTGTGATTTGTAAGGCACTGTTATTTATGTTATTCAGTAAGAAAATACCCACATGTACCGGATTGTTATTAGTAAATACTTACCTTGTAAGAGTTGTACTTACATATTTAGGTTTATTTATATTGAATTTATATGTACTGGAGAATTATTTTATTTCACTTGTAATGGTGGTTGTTTTAGTAATATTTTCGATATTGTGTTTTTATGTATTCGTCGTCTAAAATTTTAATTTATATATGTATGGTCGATGTTTTATACGTCCAAATTCACCTTAATGTTGCCTTTACTTATCCGGAATACCACCACGTTTAGGAACGGATAATGGAAAAGAGTCAGAAAAAGAATGTCAGAAGCAGTGAAACAGACAGGAAAAGGAGTGAAACAGACAGGGAAGACATGTGGAAGAGAACAGAAGTGATCTCGGAAGTACGGAGTAGTAACGACCATGACGGTGAGCCTTGACAGTGACGGAAGTGGAGAAGGAGGTGAAGGTGTGTGAAGGACTGTTTTGCACTTCTCCCGGGACCGAGACAATCTCACCGATGTACTTGTACTACTACTTATCATAAGAAATTATAATCATAGATTATAGTATTGGTTTTACAACCACTACATTGTTAAAATAAAATGGATATGTCCTGACAGTGAGTTGCGAAGTTTGAGATTTATTGAGTTCGTCAAAAAACAGATAATCAGTCACCGATACACCCTTATGACACAAACTTTACATATTAATTAATCTACAATCGAAAAACAAAACTATATATATATTAACACAACATAAGGTCAGAGGGAAGTCTATACAATTCACCGTACAGTAAGTTGTGTTACGACGAGTGGAGGAAGTCAACCCTCTTTTCGACCAAGTCCAAAGTCGGAATATCCCCCTGTCCCGACGACTCGGACCTTCTACCTATACACCAAGGACCGTGGTCCCCCCTCCCTGTTGAACTAAATCATACTATCGACTATTGTACATGGACGTAAAATTAAGTCGATTTTCTCGTTCACTTTAACCTTTTTGGAGACTTAAAAAAGACACTTCTATAATTGTCACGGAGAATTACAGTCGAATCATTTTTTTTTTTAATGTTGCAATGTTACCTGATGCAAATCGATTGTCTGATTTAAGGTGTGAGGTACCGGTGTGGTGGCGTAGACGAATTAAACTGTGAGGAGTGACGAAAGTAGACGATCTTTTCACGACGCAATACCTCCGTCCTCAGAAATCCTGGGGTTTGGTACATGTACATTTATCTCCCCCACATGTCTCCGAAACTATTACCTAGAAAACCTTCTTTAATTCAATTTACTTAGCATTCAAATCATATCGTGATGATGTGTTATATTGCATATTAATTACAATTAATAAATACTTTCCCATAATGTAAAGAAATTACAAGATTTGTAAACCCGGGGGACCGATCAGTACCGGGAATCTTAGCAGGATTGGAAAAGTGGGGGAATGCCGCGGGGACCGTACGCGTTCGTCAACCCCCCTGTCACCGGCCGTGAGTGTACAGAAGAGGTATATTGCACGACCTCTAATGAGAGGCATACCCTTTCATTAAGGTTGTGAAGCGGGGCAACGACATGTTAGTTGACACAAACTAAGCTTGTCGTTGTTTCGTCGCCGCCGGGATGTTATTTAGCGGTCCCTCAACATGCTAGTCGCGTCGAACGGACTTGTGGGTGGTCTCGTAGGATAGGTAGTCGGTTTCCTGCCTACAAGCAACCACACATCCCTTTTCGGAACCCTGGTCATGGCACGGGACGAGAGCACGACAACAAGGAGGTCGATAACCGACTGTCCTTAATCCGAATATCGTGCTAGTTTTGTATCGACGACGTCTGAGTCTTGGGACACAGTGCGCGAAACCGCGGAGTTACCCAAAACCGAAATCACAATGCGCGTGACTCATTTCGAGTAAACTTGGAAATCTAGTCCAAGGGGACTTCAAAAACAGTCGGTTCATCGAGACGAGAACCGAGACTGGTAGTCGATTGTCCCACTTACTAAACAGACGAGAGAAACACCGAGGCAGTACAGAGGCCTAGGTTCCTCTACCTCGAGTCGACAAAACGCGGGATTGGGCCGAAAATACGTTTCCAGTAGTGTTGAGAAAATCCAGTTCTCACAGGGAACCTACCGAAGAAAGGAGGAGGAGTGTGTTAGTCTCCTTCTTCGGTGTAGAAGAAACGAAATGGGTAAGGGTCAAACACGTAATGTCCTCTCGCGAGTTATGTCAGGGAGATAGACGGTCCGGACAGTGTGACCGACACACTCCGACACATGTCCGATACAGAGGAGACCCACCTAGGGGGCTGTTGTAGTTCGCGTGTAGTGGTCTCCTTAAAGTTGGATATCCGACACAACGGTGCCTCCTTACTGTCACCTCTGTAAACGTGACGACTACAGAACCAGAAGGGGGACAAGACATTTAGTGGCATGCGGCAGGAAGTGAAGTAGGTTTTTCCGATATTTGAACAACTCTCTGGCAAGGGGAGGAGCTTACTCTAATCATCAAGACCATTATTAGGTACTGTACCGACTCAAGAACTAAACCCTTGGTTGGCGTGGCCTGGGCCTGGTGATGGAGGGGCCCAATTTGTTATCTTTTCACGGGGCCCAAAATCCCTGGCGGCACCCCTGGCGACATGCACGTTCCTCTGCTCAGGGGCACCCCCACTGACAGGACGTGGAGATTTTTCCAGTAGGTTAAATCCAAACCCACGGCCGGAGGAATGTACACCATGCGTCTCCTCTGACGCACGGGTTCGATACGCAGGCGAATAAACCACCTCTGGAGTCCCCTCACTGTGAAGGAGACCCAGGCGAATCTCCACGTGACCAGCTGATATCATGTCCAACAGCTGCATCACGGAAGGGCTGTCACCGCCCCGCGGGGTGTGACGCGCCGGAGGACAGCTGTCAGAGCTGCCTAAAAACCAATAGGTTTTAAAGACAGCCGACACACCTTGAGCTCCGGTCGTAACTCTTGTCGGGTTGACACCGGGCCACCGCCCTGTCTCCCTTGTCCGGAGGAGAGGGAGGATGGGGCCAGGGGAACCACCAGGAATGTTTGCTTTCTAGTAAACAGCTCTGAAAAGAGCTTGTGCCTGTACAGTGCTTCTGCAACGGAGTGCTGAAGAAAAGTGGGAGCAGATTGTAGGGAATACTTCTTATTTATACGGAAGTGAGTCCGTAGGGGGGGCCCACGTCATAGGTGGGCATGGATTAAATCTGTCAGTGCTGCACACGTGTAGTGGGATTACCCAATAGCGATAGTCTTAGAGGGCGAAGCCTTATATGATATAGAACTTCTCTACAATGAAGCACATCAAGTGAAGGGAGAGAAACAGACTGACACTGTTCAATATCATGCAAATCGGATGTACAAATGTTGATATTGACATTCAGTCTATTGTGCAGCAGCAGGAGAGGCCAAACATATCTCATTAAGATGTACAGCTTACTGATCCAGCTGTGGGTGAAGGTCAGAAAAATGCATATGTTCATGGTTTTATGTAATGGAATGTGAGGGAAGAGTAGAAACACAATACAAAGATGAATATTAGTTGTTAAACTCAGTGTTGGTGTTTGGTACAATAAACGTTTATTGCCAGTATATATCTAGTTCTCTTCATTAAATTAGCTATTCAAATGTTGTGGATATAGTATCCTGCCGATGGAAGTGCATGGTCACAAAGTGGTAGTGAGGAAAAAAATGTTTTGGCCCTCACTATCCTCAAAGTTGCCCATCCCTGGTCTACACACATACATGTCCTCTTACCCTGTCCACCATGAAGTCAATTGCATCTGCCATTTTGGGGTCCACAGGTCCTTTAGCAAAGTTCCCCAGAACAATCTTCTTCAACATGAACGCTGGCATCAACCAGAAACTGGAGGGACATGCAGACATTAATATGAATGAACTTAAACACGGAGAGGTAGGTGTGTGATGGAATCTTTAACGCACCTGTTTGCTGTCCACATCTGGTTAAAGATGGAGGTGTCACTGAATGAATTACACAGGATGAGAGAGTGCACTCTGGGAGACTTGTGTGTGCACTCTGCAAACTTCTGAGCCAAGAACCCCCCCAGGGACGCTCCGAACAGATGGACCTGCAGAGTCAGGGGACACACCATCATTATATAAGAGGGGTGACTAACCTGCGTTATTTACAGTCCTATAGAGAGTTACAAGAATGAGTCCCAAAACTGGGAAATGAGTCAGCATTTTAGCTGGTTGACATTTTTAATGGTGAATGTCTAAAGCCTTTATGTTTCTTATTAAAAGCGGTTGCTATCAAATGTCTAAATAAGACTACTAAAGGTCATCATACTGAACTTTAGCCTCCTTGTGAAGTCACGTGACCTTGCTGTAGTTCCTTTATAGCCTTACGTTAGCTTTTTACTTCAGAAATCATAAAGTGGTGTTAATATGTGGAGATTATCCTGCTGAACTCAACTTGTAAGTATCATAAACATGTGTTTGACACAGAGATTATGTACAGCAACTATCCAAAATCACATGGAAAAATCCTGTTGCCAATGGTTTGTATTGGCTTGTAAGCAGCGGGCAAACAAAGAACCCCTCCGAGCAGTGTGGCCCCCCTGCATTTTTATATGTCAGGATTTAAAGTCCACTTTCAGTGTGTCCCTTCTGCTGTTCTGGTGTGAGTGTGTCTGTTTCTTTATCTGTGCTAGATCACACACACATTAACAATCATGGGTAAAGAAAATAATAATGCTCAGCTCTGAACGAAAACACAGACTTACTTTATCTAACTGCAGGTGATCGAGAAGCTTCCGGAAGCCGTCACAGAACTCCATGAGATCCCAGTACACAGGATACTGCAGCTGGAAGCACACACACAACATATCAACACCAGACATTTACACACATCTATCCAGGACAATATGCTAACTAATAATTCAAATAATCAATGCGTTTATAGAGTGGTGCAGTGATGATGTGTAGGCCAAACCGGAAAGTTAGCATCAGTAGGGCTCCATCAACAAAAAGCAATGGGATTTTCAATTGGAGTTTGGATTATTGCAGAAAATAAGAGCTTTGGCAAAAATCACCACCGCTAAGCTAAAGGCGGATTATGTTCACTGTAATGACGTTTAGTAGTCTCATTTAGACACTAAATTTCAGAAATTTGACAGTGGGGTACTATCTGACAAATGTTATGTTGAAGAACAACATGTAAAGATATTTAAAGCTTGTGTTAACCACAGATATTTGTTCAGGCATCTAACCAAACACATCTTCAAAAAAACATTCGTAAAACAAGGGAATCAGAAGTGAAATAATGCTGACTAATTTCCAGGTTTTACAACTCGTTGCTGCACCGCTCTAATAACACAAAATGTATCAACTATTTTGATCTTCAGAATTGTTGGCATTTCTGCCCCATTAAGCTCTGAGAAACTTAAGATAGACAATCCTCATAAAATGTATGGACAAGACAACAATTCGGAGATGAATGGAGACTAATCCAGAAGGAAAATAAGCATACGTTTTATAAAGCTGTATAATTGGAAGCTAAGTTTTGAGTGGCGCTCACCGAGATGACCCTGTAGCCCCACCCTGTCAGAGCCAGCACCTGCTGGAAGAACACCTCAGCTGTCCCACTGACGGGGGGCAGCAGGATGATGGGACACCTGATGCTCTTGGGGCCGGCGTCATACAGCGACCACACCTTACTGTCATCATCATCCACAATGATCTGGTGGTAATACAAACACAAGGTGAGGAAAATAGATACTAATTTATGAAAACTAAACAAACTCTTTACTTCATGGTTAAAAAATAAACGTGACAAAGACTAATTTTCACCCACTGGCCTTATGACTCGATTAACAATACTGAACATATTCAGACTGTACCTGATGCAAAACAATATAAAGAGGAACTGGGGAGGCCTGGCTGCAACATGATCAACAAGCATGATCAACAAAAACAGCTATATCATGTCCTGAAATACCTGCATTTGTTTGTTTTGTGATATCTCAGATACTTTGACCTGATTGGGCTCTAAAGTCATCACAGAGAATAAACACTGAGAATGTTGTGATGAAGCCATGATGCCAGAATAGCCTGCACTGTGTCACAGTCAGCATGTGAGGATGACTGATGAACATGTGGGACAGAGACGTCTCTGGGTCGTCTGCAGTGTCAGTCTGTAACACTGAGCCATGTGTAGTGAGGAGGGGCTCATGTGACAGTACCTTATTTTGTAATATGGGGTCATGTGAAAATCTGAATGTCAGGAATAAACAGGAAGAGCAGAGACGACAGGCACAACAGAGTGTGATCCATGAGTTCAATAAAAATAGTTTTCAACACTCTAAATGATCCCTTTCTCTCCCCTCAGGCAGGCGCTAAGAAGGAGGAAGTGAGGACAGAACGTCTGTTTAGTCTTCTATAGGCAGAGCAGCTCCGTTTGGAGGATTTGTACTTTTGCACAGAAAGTCAGGTGTTATTCTTGGGATTAATTATTGGTATTTCTCAAGAATTTCCACCAAAACGTGCTCCCCTTTCCAAGGAAAGTATATAAAGGATCTTGGAGCCCAGCAATAGCAGGCTGAAGGCTATTCTATTTCTCATCAGAAATGTAGTTATTGTGCTGGGGTTCCAATTGGATCAACTTCTTATTCTTCCAATGTATGTTATATGAGATTATCCTGTTTCTAAATATATATATATATATATGGGAGGGTTCAGAACACACACATACCTAAGAACTGATGAGTGAGAAAAAGTAATTGTTCATAGTTGATATAAGTAATGATATGATGTGTTTATTATCTCACATTATTTTTCTTATTAAATGTTTATACCAGTAGCCATGTTTTTAAAGAACCACCACTTTATAATGTTGTTAATCCTTCACAGCTCCGCAGGACAAATGCTATGGAGGTAAAATGTCAAGTTGGTCCGGTTTAAGCTCTGTTTGCACTACTTACTGTCAGTCAGATGGTGCAACACTGAACTCAACTCTCCTGGGACCGACACACAGTGTAATCAGGCACACATGCAAATGTCATCTTTCTGCAGGACAATGAGGACCAGCTCTGAGCAAACACATGTTTGATAAGTAGCTCAGCTTGTTATCACAGAGAGATCCCTAGCATAACACATCATGCCTAGTTTCATTCGAAATACTACATACAGTTTGATTTCTGTTTCTGTCCATATGTCTATGCATCATGTCACTGTGTGCCTCTGTCCTGTACTAAGCACTGGGCCAGTGATTATGGACCACCATCACACAACATCAGGTACTTACTCTTTTCAGGGGCACTGTGCTTCTGAACCAGTTATAGTCAGGGGACACTTTAATCTCCTCCATCTGAGGACACATTCAGAGACAAACAGTCAGGAATTATAAACAGCTAACTTAAAACCTCAACATCTATTCAACACCAACACCTGACTGTTATATTAGCTTAAAAGCTAACTGTTAGTGTTAAGGATGAAGCACTAGTTACGGTGATAGTTCAATGACCGGATATAACGTTATTGCCTGTGTCTAAATAGGATTTTTGGATTAGGTTACCGTTTTCGTTTTGGTTGTTAATCACCGTGTCCCAGGAATGTTATCCATATCTAGGTAGCATTTTTTCCAGTGCTCGAGTCGCTCGCTAGTCATATGACTCCGCTTTCATACACTTCCGCAAAGCCTCTGCCACCGCCTACCATGAGATGAAGCCGCCTACCGACAACACAAGACGGCCTGTCAGTCTGCCACTGCCTGGCGTGCCTGGCGTGCCTGCCTGCCTGCCTGCTCATATGACTCCGCTTTCCCAGGCTAACGTCCAGAGACGTTTTAGAGCATTCAGAACACAGAGGCGTTACCCAGTTAGCCCATCTGGCCACAGTGTTGACAGGAAATAGCGTTTTGTAGCAGACCCCACTCACGTCTTGTTCACGGTGTATGAAAGCCCATGTGAGGCTATAGGCCTATGTTGTTTGATTTAAAAGGTATACAATTTCCCTTTGCACCCTAACAAACTATTTTACAAAGGAAAGCTGATTAAACAGTTTAAAATGTAATTATTTCTAAAAGGTGCAACTCATAACGTTTAGCCACTAGATGGCGCACACCCTTCCTCTTCCATTGCGCCTCATGTGTCACTTAGGACTAGCTTTGTAGCATTTGTTCTGTTATCATCTTATACCCTTAGTTCTTTTGTCCTTTTAAAAGCAGCTTCTACTGGTTTCTTATTTTACGTCAAACCCCAGCTGTTGCCAGTATACAGCTGTTATAGAATCTTAGCTTTACAGCACATCTAGCCATACACATTGTAAACATTCTATTCTGTCTTAGTTTTCTGCCTCCTTGCCAGTATACAGCTGGTATAGAATCTTAGCTTAAGGTTACTGGGAAAGGAAAACAAGTGGCCACCTCAAGATTGATTCTCAGCCCCAAACTATTTCAACTGATTCCAATGAGAATCACAAACCGCCATAATAAGCACTTTTCTGAGAAAAAAATCAACCGTTGTGATCAAGGATCACAAATTAAACAGCAAGTAAAAAAGTTGGAGGGTCATGTTTAAGGTAGAAACGTAAATAGCTTTGTGTCTATGTTGTCTATCTAGGTTTATGTGATTTAAATAGGCCCCACTGGACTTCTTGGAAAGCATGAATAAATTATCCTTTGGAAATAAAGTCAATTGAATGTATTCAAGCAATGGTTATAATTATGTACTGTAGTATGTTTTTTTTGTATGTTTTGGCGTAGTAGTAGTAGTAGTTGTAGAACATCAGCATTACATTTATTCTTAAGTAATTGTGAGTCGTTGTTGGCACTTGGCAGTACTGACTTTAGCCAGAGTAGCGCTGTAACATACAAAAGATTTAAAGCTGCCGGAAACAGGAATAATAACCGACGACGTCACCTAAACATGGATCCTGTGAAGAGTTGAGATGAATGTGTAACTGTTTATTTATGTAGATAACATACATTTAATGCACTATTGTTCACGGCATGGACAACATATATCACCATGCTTCATCAGAAACACTGCATCCTCCTGCCTATAATGCCGGCTATCTGGAAGCACCATACACCGCCAGCTTTAACATACCTCCGCAGTGCAGCGCGACTCATCAACAGACACAGCCGGACCACACTGCTCCACTTTGGCCACCGGGACCTGGGTATAACGGTAACCCGTACGGCTATAGGTGCGAATTCCCCCCGCCGTCTCCCGAAGGAGGAGTGGGTTTCGGGGGGCCTCGCATGCCTCTTCCTTATGGGTTCAACCCCTCCATCCCCCCGCCTCCTTTCGGCTGTCCACCCCCCGTACACTACCCCAACGCCCCGGTGAGCACATACAGCATCAGGGAAGCCTCAAGCTTTCAACCATTCACCGGTACCCAGCAGTATGGAGCCTTTCCTCAGACTGCCCGGCACGACTCAGGTCAGAAAGAGCAGCGGTTTGAGGGTTTCTCTGAGAGGGCAGCTCGGTTTCCTACGCAGGGTAAGGACTATGACAGGACTTCGGGAGAAACAACACAGCCTGAGGATAAAGCAGCCCTCCAGAGAAGGCAGGACCAGCAGTGGCTCGGACGGTTCTTAAAAGGAAAAGAGAGAACGTCCAGGACCCAGCGGCACCCTTCACCCCGCAGCTGTGCCCCGGTTGCAGGGCTGAAGGGGGCTCTGTGTGCGGCCGCTCAGCTCGTCTCCCGGCTGGAACAGTCTTGCGAAACCCTGAGGAACAGTGTGGAGGAAGAGAGTGTTTGGACGGACTCGTATTTATTGGCTTTAAATGTGAAGAAAGAGCTACAGGACAGTCTCGAAGTCCTCAGTGAAAGTGAGGGTTTAGCAAGCTGGAAATCTAAACTGTGCCGTGTTGCTAAGAGGAGGGCCCGGCGCCTGAGAGCCAGGAGCCGGCTCCAGGTGGAGGAGAGGGAGAGGGAGCAGCTCATCACTGAGAAGGAGGCGGCCATAGACAAATGGAGGATGCAGAAGATACACGAAGTGGAGGAGAAGAAGAAGGTACACATATTTGCCTGATGATTCAAAGCTGGATACAGTTTTTCTCTACTTTGGGGCAAAATAAGTTTAAAGAAAACATGTCATCACCTTTTAAAGGTGTTATAATGTGTTAGCAGACACATCTGTCCAGCAAACACAGAGCAACATTGGTATTCAGCAGAGTTTCACTTTTGTGAAAAATAGAAGTACCAGAGAGGAGGAATACTCTGTTACAAGTAAAAGTCCTGCAAAGTAAAGTGAAGTAAAAGTAGTCATTGTGCAGATTGGTCCATTTCAGAATAATATGATATGTTTTATAATGATTGATCATGAAGGTGTTCTCAAAGCTGGTAAAGGTGCAGCTAGTTTGAATGACTTTGTATACTGCAGGGTAACTTGTGGATTTACTCCAGGTGGAACTAAAGTCTGATTTAACACTTGATTAGATTTCACATCATTCATCCAGATCTGTAAAGTAACTAAAGGTATTAAATACATGTAGTGGAGTAAAAGTGCACCATTTACCTCTGAACTGTAGTGGAGTAGAAGTACTAAGTGGCAAAATAATCTAGTAAATCTCAAAATGGTACTGAATTACAGTGAGTAAATCTACTTAGTTACTTTACACCACTTATGTGTCCTCCTGATTAATGTCTAAATAAAGTCAAATATGAACTCGCGCTGATGACATGTCATTTAGCTGAGGCTTTTACCCAAAGCGCCTTTCACACACTTTTCAATCTACACGCCTACTATCTGGTCTAGTGACAGCGGGGGCTGGAGATCTGCCGCTGACCCTCTGATTGGTAGACACATTCATCCCCTGCTCCGGGGTCTCCAATGATAGATGTTGACAGAGAGGTTTCTTTTCCGGCATGTTAACATTTTCAATTATTTTATTAATTTCTATTCATCTCAACAATATCCTTAAAAAAACCGCACATCTAGCCATAAACATTGTAAACATTGTATTCTGTCTTAGTTTTCTGTCTCCTTTCAGGACTGTGGAGGGAATGGAAGTAGATTTTTGATGTTCAATAAAGCATTAAATGTCCTTTTATTATAACGGTCGGCAGGGGCAGTCTTAGGATTGAATGAAATAGTTTACGGGCCCTAATTATTCAAAAGATAAGAAATGGCTGTGCACAGATCACCTCATGCTGTGACTTTTCGTTCATTCAGACGAGCTGTTAACCACAGTGTTTGGTCGCCAGCAGGTCACAGGTAGGAAGGAATGGTCTGAGTTGACATGTTTCTGTTGCAGGAGAGGGAGCTGAAGCTGGCTGCAGACTCTGTTCTCTGTGAGGTGAGGAAGAAGCAGGCAGACGTGAAGAGGATGCAGGACATTCTGAGATCTCTGGAGAAACTGCGCAAGCTAAGGAAAGAGGCCGCTTCGAGGAAAGGTGGGTTTCAGCCAGGCAGCTTGATCCCATAGCAGGTTACCCAGTCGAAGAGATGGAAGTAAGCCCAGGTTTTTGGTTACACCTGTAGCATAAAGGTCACTTTTAGAGTTGCTGTGTCAGTAAAATGCAGAACTACACACCCACAATTGACTGGGTTAAAGAATCAAATGGACTGACTTCCTGTCATCAGACTGATCGCTATCGATGCGTCTCTCATTTGTCGCTGTGTTCTTGGCAGGGGTCTCCACTGAGCGACAATGCGACGAGGCGTTCAGCAGCAGGCTGGAGCAGCTGAGGTGTGTGATGAAGAGGAGGACGGGCATTTACTCCGCCGAGGAGAAAGCTCTGATGGTGATGCTGGAAGGAGAGCAGGAGGAGGAGAGGAGGAGGGAGCAGGAGAAGCAAATGAAGAAGGAGAGGGAGAAGCAGCTGCAGAGGAAACGCAGAGTGGACGCCATGTTGTTCGGGGGTAACGGCTCCCTCCCTCCACCTCAGCACTTTAGTCCATACTGTAACAGTACGGCTGACATACATGGCTGCTTTTATAATACTGTGACCCTTATTTCCCCTGTGTGTGTCTCAGAGGAGCTTCCTGCTGGTTGTGTCCTGCAGCCCTTCAGAGATTACTACACCCAGGCGGAGCACTCCCTGCACGCTCTTCTGCAAATCAGGTATCTTCATCTGCCCTTCAGCCTGTCATAAACAAAATGGTGGTAGCCGAAATGGACACATAAATAAATGTTTATGATGAATTACAGATATTTGTATGAGAAACCGCTCTATTCTACCTGTCTTTATGTCTGTGATGCTCTCCTTGTACTTACACAGTAATAGAGATGCTCAACAACAATAAACATTAAGTGATGTGTACATACAAGTAGGGGAGAGATCGCGTTACTTCTCAAATCACTTTCTACCCAGAGTGCAATGTGGCTGATGGTAATGCGACTGCGGTTCCACAGCTTCTGTCAATGTCTGCAGTGCTCTGCTGCTCCTGTCCCTCCAGCAATACACTGCTACTCCACAGCAGCTGCCGCTCCAGAGTGGTTACGACCTGAACTTGTTCATTTTCTTTGATATTTTGTTAACTTGCGAATTTTGTTTGATATTTGCTTCTATCAGTAATGAAGTAGCCCTTCAGATGAATGATACAAGATAAGTGACAGTAGTGATGTGATACGATCGGGGGTCTACAAGTGGTGTCTATAGAGTTATACACAGCTGTTAATATATCCAGCTCTTACTTTGCAAATATATCCATTTGGATCAAATTACTTATGATTCAAATATAGCTAATCATTTTTCTAACACAGCCAAACAGGATGAAAGTGCAACAAAACAATCCATATCATCAGTGATGGCATCATGCTCCTAGCAGCAGCCCTAAGATCCTTTGCTAGCGGAGGAAACAGAGTGTACGTGCTCAAAGCGCCCAGTCCTCAGCACTGTGCTAACAGCTAACTAACTGACGGCAGCTACTGTTAGCGGTTGTTACTTAAGCAACAAGTATCTCTCAGGAAACTGTCTATCCAAGAGGCAGAGCAGCCGGAGGTCATCAGAGGGTAAACATTTAAAAAAATCCAGTTTCACCAAAATCATTTTAGTGCCATAAAGTCCTTCGGCAACTCGTATCAAGTGATATGTCAAGTGAATTGACTGAAAATGGATTGACAGACACCTTTTAGTCACGTGATAGTGTGAAGGCTCACATGCCCTGCTGTCATGTCATTGACATGACATTGATTTGTGGGGCTGTGTTTTCTTTCAGGAGGGAGTGGGATGTTTTTGTGACTCCAGCGGATCATCCCGATGGTTCTGCGGTCCCTCCCAGCTGGATCCTGCCTGACGGCCCGTGTGACGCAGCCTGGGCCTCGGCCCTGCAGAGCGCTGACTGAACCCTGCAGCTGGAGCACTGCCAGGATCAGCCTGGCAGAACACATGTAAATAACATGTAAATGAGTACAGGTGTTAATAAAGGATTTTGAAGTGGTTTGTCTGAATCCTTCTGTTGACTTAAATAAGACAATGAGCTAAGGAACCAATTATATATTTTCCATGTGAAGTGCACACTGTATAACTGTTTGTCAGATCAAATTAAAGTTGACACTGATCATGTTTTAAATCGTTGAAGTTCCTCGAGTGTTACCAGAAAAAAAAATACTGTACACATAAGAAATACAGATTTGAGCAATTTATTCAAACTAATTTGAAAAACATGTAGTCATAAACATAGTTATACATAAACTCTTTTTGATTTATATATTTTATTAAATCACACATGAACAGCATAGCTTTAGTTCTGATATTTCTTTTTGGGGTTATATTTGTGTAAGGAGTGCACTAAGTGATACTGACAATGATGCTTTTCATACCCACGGTTGTTCCTGGAAGTTATTTATTATTACGTTTATGTTCAGTGCAAGTTCCTCGGAAAGGAAGTCTGAAACTGTTGGGTTAATCCTTTGTCCCAGTTTAAAAGAAAAACAACTAATATTAAAATATCAGGGAGGCACCGGAATCAGCAGATGTCGTAAATAATCAGACCTGAGGGAGGTGTGCAGTCTTGGTTTGGATTTCAGTGTCAGACAGCTGTAGCCCTGCTGAGTGCCTCACACTCAGAATGTTTGGTTAATATAAAGGCAGTCAGGACATTTTTTATGTTTTCAAAATGTAGATTATTATACCATAGAACCTCACATTGGTTTAGGAATCCTGCATCGGTTTGGCCTCCACATAAGAACGAGAGAAAATGGAGCTGGAGACAGGGAAGTGTTACATCACAGTGTTGACAGCAGGTTCCTGTAATCTGTGTGACGTCAGGCTGTGTGAGGGTGTGTGTGTACGGCACTGCTCCCTCTGATTAACCTGAGAGGACACTGCTGGGGACAGCAGCTCCAACACCACACAGGTAAGCACACATTTGTTTTATTAAAACATCCAAATATCGTTTAGGTAGGCACATGCATTCTACAATGTACTGTAACAAAGGTTCTTGAAGGATAAGTGCTGTTCATTTATTTTTCAGGGGGCAAACGTAGTACACAAATGACCAAAGCTGCCCTTTACTCCAACCATTTAACAAAAGTTACTTGTAAAATAGTTTACCAAAAGTCGAATCTACAGATACTGACCATTCAAATCGGCTTGCAGCCTGAGAGCATTCAAAGTATCTGAAATAGCTGATCAAATCACAACTGTTGTCTACGTACTGTTTATTTAACATTGATGATTGTTTTTATGTATACATACAGATATAGAACTATGGAGTAACAAAGGTCGGCACCCTTTCTATACAAAAAATGATTGATGATGAACAAAACCACAGCGAATGTAGATTGTTTGAGCAGGAGGAGCTTACTGCTGTAAACCATGTGCCAGTTCCTGCAGAGATTACCAGACAGACGGTGGTTCACTGACGGTCAGAGCAGCATGTTGATGTTCATGTTGATGAGCTTGCCTGCACCACTCACTCCTCATTGCATTCTGCGAAAGTGCCTCTTATTTAGCTTTCAAGCCTTTCTCAGATGTAACATTGTGCAAAGGGAATATACTGTTAAGTTCAAAGATTGTAATGTCATATACACAGCTACAGTGTAGTTAGGTGTTAAATAGTCCTCTTGAGAGACCAGGAGCCCTGACTGCAAATGCTTTATCTGCTCTGTATTTGTATCTGAAATCTGAAATGGTCCAGGAGCATCTGAGGATCTCAGGTTGTGGCGGGGACATAGGGCAATGACAGGTCTGAATTCATCAGGGCCGGGTCATTCTACAGAAAAGGTGGACTACTGTCACTTACTTTTGCAGATGTAACGGGTCACAACGGTAAGCGACCTGTTATCGATCAGGAAACACAGTGAAGCATCTAGGTGTCTTTTCTGGCGTTTATTCTGAGAACAAAACACAATATCCTCCTTAAATCCACGCTGTACATCCTCCGCAGCACTCACTTCAATGTCAGGGGAAAGCGGAAATGACATACAGGAAATAGAAAAAGATGTGCAACGGGAAAGTGTTCCCACCAGAAACATAACTCAAAAACATCAAAAGTAAACAATCTCATAAAAATAAAATTCACAACCCATTATAAATCGTAATTTATAACTATATTTATGTCTACACATTTTTAACTCTGTTACATATGTACTAAGTAAATACATTTGTTCCAGCTCAAGATTAGATTAAACTGTATTGTTATTGCACAGATTACAGGTACTGAGACAACGAAATGCAGTTTAGCTTCTAACCAGAAGTGCAACACGCAGTAAAGTGAAAAGTAATATACACAATCTACAGAATAAAATATAGAATGAATTGAATGATGAATAAACAGTGAGGGGTATGAATACACTAGATATACCCAACAGCCTGTGAGCAGTATGAACAGTGTGTATGAATACACTAAATATACACAGCAGCCTGTAAGCAGTATGAACAGTGTGTATGAACATGCTAAGATATATAAAGTATGAAAACGGTAAGCAGTGCAAGTATAGTATAAAATATATAGATATTAATTTCATGATGATAAACGTTGTGGAACAATGATGAAAAATGTGAATGGAAGTGGCGACGTAAAACTGATACAAAACAACAACAAACTTGTGCCGAGCCAATGGAGAGTTTCATCAGCAGCACGGGGTACAAACCACCAATGAGCGCTCNCGGCCATTGTGTGTGTGGGTGCATTGTGTGTGTGTGTGTGTGTATGTGTGTGTGTGTGTGTGTGTGTGTGTGTGTGTGTGTGTGTGTGTGTGTGTGTGTGTGTGTGTGTGTGTGCATTATATGGGTACAGTGTGTTTTTGTGTGTGTGTGTGTGTGTGTGTGTGTGTGTGTGTGTGTGTGTGTGTGTGTGTGTGTGCAATGTGTGTTGGAACAATGTAGGCTGCCATTGTGTGTGTGGGTGCATTATGTGTGTGTGTGTGTGTATGTGTGTGTGTGTGTGTGTGTGTGTGTGTGTGTGTGTGTGTGTGTGTGTGTGTGTGTGTGTGTGTG
>NW_011366538.1:214592-216893 GCF_000735185.1 Notothenia coriiceps | reverse complement strand
CGTGTCGTCGTCGTCGTCGTCTCGTGTGTGTGTGTGTGTGTGTGTGTGTGTGTGTGTGTGTGTGTGTGTGTGTGTGTGTGTGTGTGTGTGTGTGTGTGTGTGTGTGTGTGTGTGTGCAGTACACGCTGTACACACACAAACACACACACCAACACCAGCTTCCTCCCCACCAAATCACCTTGAAATATCAATACCAATATCATACATTTTAGACAAGCAGCTCATATTGATGCAGCATTTTCCTTAGTTAAGAGATTAAAGCTGGCTGTTGAGAGGTAATACAATGTGTCTGTCTTCCTTCTGTCCACCACTTTGGTCCAGACAGAAACATCTCAGCCTTTATCTGAGGTATTATGATGATATGTGGTTGTTGATGAAGCTTCTGACAGTGAGCAGAGCAGCTTCAGAGCAGCAGGTCTAACTCACTGTCTGTCTGTCAGTATGGGTTCAGTCTGGAGAACTGGGTTCTTGCCGGGCTGCAGAGCGGCTTCATCAGCCAGCAGAGTCCTCCGCTCTGCTCCCCGTCCCGCCTGCAGCCGTCCTGCCCCCCCTACTGGATGATGTTCAGCAGCCCCCAGCAGAGCCGCCTGGCCAGCCGCCACTGCTCCGACTTCTGGGAGCCCACCCCCCGCCCGCGCTCCCACAGCCTCAACCCCGACTTCCTGCGCAGCAAGATGGCCGTCTCAGACTCGGAGGATGATGGAGAGGGCGATGCAGTGAAAGCCTGCTCTGTTGGAGGGTGTCCTGCTGCTCCAGGTGGGAGGGGTCAGAGGAGAGCACAGGCCTTCGTCCCTGACCTGCTGAACCCCCCCTCCTGCCTCAGCAGCCTGCCGCACCAGCGCAGGAAGAACCTCCGGCAGTGCTCCCTGTCAGTGCTGGACACACCCAAACAGCACAAGGCCAACACAGACAGCAGACCCCACAGCCACCGGACCCCCACTACCAGAGCCAACACAGTGGACCGCCTGCCCAGCTTCTACAGCCACAAGACCACATACACGGTAAGAGCCCATCAACATGTTCATGACTGCTGGAGCTCCACCTTTAAGCATTTCTTTAAAGAAAATGAGTTCCAGGATGTGTTTCAGGATCATGAAAACATTATCTAATGGCAGCATGAGCACTGTAGGGATCTGGCTTGGTCACGGGAGGGTGGTTGGTGGAACGGTACGTCCACACGGCAGCGTGCATTGAAGCTTGCCGGTGGGCGTGTCTGTCGTGCGACCAACAACCAATCACATTCATCTCCAGCCCTGGACACACAAGCACGCGGTTTGATTGGCTAGAGCTTGTATTGGCAGTGGCGGCGCCAGGGTATGGCTGGGGTATACAGCCATACCAAGAAATGGCTTAGCCCTACCTTAGCCCCACCATGACAAATGATGTTAAAGTAAGCAAATTCAATTAAATAATAAGCAAAATGCTAAATGTTGAGAACAAGACTACAAGACAAATGTGCCATTTTATTTCATACAGTTCCATTCTGATTGAGACAGGGAAATCATCTAAACCTCACGCGTGGCGTTTCACTGTCAAGGGGGTCGATATAGCGTGTATGTAATTACATTGCAAATACTGACTTGAGCCCCACCACTTAGCCCTACCCAGCGCCATATAGAGAGAATATTATTATTAGGGTCGGGACTTTAACGCGTTAATTAAGATTAATTAATTACACAAACATTAATGCGTTAAAAAATTAACGCATTTTAATCGCACTTATTTTTGCCCTGCGGAACATTTCTCACTGGATGAGTTTCAGGCGTACCGATTATACTGGAGCACCAACTAACGTTCATGACTTCAGACAACAACAAACCACAGTGAACAATAGTCAAACATGAACGAAGAAGCTGATGAGAACAACCGCTTTGGTTGGCCCCCCGTGCGATGGGAAATTTCTTCTTTTAAAACAAACGGACGACGCGTCACCCAAAATGGAGGTTGATAGAGCAGGTTGTATGCAAAATTATGCAAAAAGGAATTCGCATATCACCGCGTAAGCACACACAGACTCAATTATTCTCACCCTCATGAAAATAACATATAGGCTTAGGGTGGGAGCATAGACGTGGACGATCTAGCCCGACCCGCCAGCTAAAAGGATCCCACTAATACTTGACCATAGATTCCTCAGAGAAATCAACGGAGAAAGCCATTTCAAGATGCAAAATTGGGGAGGAGATGTTCCATGTCTTTTACCAAGTTAAAAGGGGGAGGCGTCTAGTGGAATCCGCCAGGAGCGTTAAGATTAGAGACAGTTAACAGGTTATTGTAGTTGTCAGAAAAACTTCCTTCGGT
>NW_011366538.1:210623-214547 GCF_000735185.1 Notothenia coriiceps | reverse complement strand
GGGGATTCTCCCCCAGATTTTTTGAAATACTAACATAAAATACACATTTTGGTACTCTCTTTAGAAGAAAAATAAATAAATCTATTACTACACGACATATTTAAAAAAATGAATGCCGTTTTTGTTTTTTGTTACTTTGTTCTGAAAGCTGAACCTGCTGCTCCTCACAGAGAGAAGAGGGAAGAGGCTGTGTGAAGTACTTTACATTGTGGATAAGGGTGGATAGCCCCCATTGTTCTGTGTGTCAAAATGAAAGACAGCCCACACACCTATCAATCATCAAACCGTGGGGTCTTATAGTTGTACCGATGTATATCGAGATGTACTACAGCAAAAGTATTCTCCGTCGGGGCTTCCTGCAACAACACCACGCCGTTATCGTGATTCTGATTGGCCAGAAGACATTATCAAAGAAGTTCTATTGAGAAGACAATCACTACGTGACAAAAGTTTTCAAAACCGTTTCTAGTCTACGGGATTTCCAGACAAGTGGCTACTGAAATCAATCTTACTAGNAGTGAAAGAGTTGACATGCTGAAAACCCAACTCCTGCATGGGGGATTTTCCCCCAGGAGATTTTTTGAAATACTAACATAAAATACACATTCTGGTACTGAGTACCAGAATGTGTATTTTATGTTAGTATTTCAAAAAATCTCCTGGGGGAAAATCCCCCATGCAGGAGTTGGGTTTTCAGCATGTCAACTCTTTCACTTGTGGGGAAATTGCAGGATTGGCTCCAGGTCGCCCTTTTTATTTACTACAAGACAAATGTGCCTTTTTATTTCATATAGTTCAATTTGGATTGAGACATAGAAATAATCTAAACCTCACGCGTGGTGTTTCACTGTCAAGGGGGGCGATATAACGTGTATGTAATTACATTGCAAATACTGACTTGAGCCCCACCACTGTATGGGTTAGCCCTACCATAGATTACCCAACAAAAATACTCTGGCGCCGCCACTGGTCATGTCCATAAATCATGTCATGCTTCTGGATATTTAAAAGTGAAATATGACATTTTGAAGGGATTTACATTAGCTTTAAGTCTAAAAGTTTGATTATTAGCTGCTCCTGTGCAGAGCTGTGTCCTCTCAGCTGTGTGTATGTGTGTGCACGTGCGCATGTGTGCAGGCACGTTGCCACTCTCCAATCAGCGTTGATTGAGTCCAGGTGCAAGTTTGTCCTTCCAAGTGTTAGAGAGCTGAATCAATAACAATTCACCCACCAAATTTGTTCACGCTCGCAACAAAACTCTTGCATTACAGTATGTCACGTTTTATACCCAAACGGTGTCAGATTCACAGTGCAGACATATCTGGGCAGCACACTGAGTCCTGCAGAGTCCTTTGGCACAGAGTGTGAGATCCTGCTGTCCTTGTATCATGTTGCATTCATCAAAGTGCAGAAGTGTCCCCCAGTAAAAATGACATGCCTGTAATTCCTAAAAGTACATGTAAGCAAGCCTCGTTTGCATGCAAAAAATGCACTTATTGGTACAAACATGTGACCTGAAAAGTTTCATTACAAGACAAATGACTCACAACTATCGCAGCATCCAACAAAATGACACACATTATGTCCATAGACAGCTCTTATAGTCCTAGTTGGTGAAATACAATTGCCTCTAATCTAAAATGGCGAACCGGCTTGTCACATTTAAAAGAAAAAGTATTCACAAAGTGGGAAGACTTCCCACAAACTTCCCTTTGTCCTACAACTTATTGCCCTGTCTCTGTTTAACAAGAAGCAGGCATGCTTGAATGGAAGAGCGGTTCTGTCCTTCACACTGTCTGATTTGCTTAGGAAAGGCGCTCACGTCTAATACTAATCTGAACGACAGCAGTGGAAATCTTGGCTCAGTTTCAGAGGCTAGATTGGGCCTGGCCCAATGACCTTCTCTGAGAGAACATGGAAAGTTTGCCGGCTCAATATGTCACAGCCAGCATGAGCTTAGAAAGAGAACAAGAAAGGCGTGATTAAATGGGTTGGATCCGTGGCTGGCTTTGTGGACGTCAGGAGGAGTGCCGCTCTGGTTGTACTATGAGATTATCAGAAATTGTATCAGGTAGAAACTCTCTTATAGTGATGCATTCAGAGAACCAAAGAAAATACAAGACTATTTCTAGTTCCAAGAAATGTAGATGTAATTTGAAAGGTGTTTTCCAAATTCAGCTCTGGAACTGTTTGTATCAGCGCAATCATACAACAGCTCAGTGGTGATGAATAAAGACAGCATATGATAATAAATGACAAAGATATCATTATGTTAAGAAATTCCCTTTTAGGCATCAGGCATAAGAGAAGATCCCATCCACTGAAAATAAGTGTTTCCCCAACATAAACAACTGATAATTCAGAAATTGGACTTTCTGAAGGCATAATTATAGCAACTGAAGGAAGTTTAAAGCAAATTAGCCTCACTGGAAGTTGAAACAAAGTGTTAAAACGGGGTTAATTGAATTGTAAGCCTTGTCACAGAAGATTACCAAGTCCAAGAAACACCACTTTAATTGCGTTATTACCATGTGGATTAAGGCATGGAGTATTTTTGCCCAGTAATTATAGCTTGACTGTCTGTGCATTTTAATGCACTTTAGTCAGGACGATTTGGGCTGAAATGTTTGACAGTCCACAACGATGAGAGTTCCATTACAAATCATCTGTAATGCTTTGGGATAACACTGGCATTCAGCTGTAATGGTGTCCACAAAATAAGGATTAAAAAGGATGTATGGTGATAATTAGTAATTCATTTGACAGAACATCGCCTCAATTTGATGCTATTTGTGTATCAGAGGAGAGAATCAGAGGAGCCGAAATCAAAGAGACTCCCCTCACTGTGGGCATTTGTCAGCCATGGAAATCTTACTTGCAAATGTATTTTGATAATCTTTATCCAGTCCTCTGCAGCCAAATGTTTGCTGAATTTTTTTCTAGTGCCACCAGCATGTCAAAAACGTAATTAACAATAGTTTATATGGACAGTCATGGTCCCCAGATGATGACAACTAAAGATCTTGGTCAACACTTATTTGTTTTATGACCAAATACCTTTATCTGTACATTATGCTTATTATATTACAAAATGAAGTCAGTAAAAGGCCAATATAGTGTGGATGCTAGTGGTAAACGTAACAAAAGCAATGCATTTCAGAATGGAACATATTCATTTGGATGTAGTCTTGTTGAATTACATAAACTCTGTCCTGTTTCCTCTAGCGTTGTGTTGCTTCTGTTGTGACTGGTGAAGATTTTTCAGAGGTCTTTGAATGGAGGGTTAATGTCACTGAAGGTGCATCTGTGCTTTGAAACGATAAGGAGCAGCGACAGCATCAAACCTATTTTTTTAATACTTTATTGATCTCCTGTTGCCGTCCGCTCTCTACACTCCATATGTTTGTCAGATCACAGGAAGCTGCTGGGATTCTTTCTCTCTGTTGCTCAAGGGCACTACAGGGCAGAAGCTTCAGACGCTGGAATTTGATCACGGAGCTCCAATTAAGCAGCGGCCTCCCATACTCTCTCCTACTTCTCACATTCGTGATTTCAACAGCCAGAGAGCCCGGGACGGTTGCAGAATATCATTAGCCTAATGGACGGGAGCGCGGGATGGCAAGAATGAATGATTGCATTACGGTGCCATTTGCTGCAGTCTGTACATTGACATAAATAGTGCAAACAAACAATAACTGTCCATGTGCCCATTGTACTGTACTGTGATGGCTGGCTGTGTGATACATGGGTTCATGCCGGGGTCTGGGGGGAAGGGGGGGCGGGATGCTCTCTTTCGCTCTTGTGTTGGACTGAGTGGGTCTGGTGGGGGCTAAGTAGCTGGGAACTGGATTTAGACACAACTGCGTGATCCGCCATGACCACTCTGCAAAAAATACAAGGAGCAGATAAGAGAGACAGGGGAGG
>NW_011366538.1:207533-210603 GCF_000735185.1 Notothenia coriiceps | reverse complement strand
TCCATCCGGATTCGGTAAAGACACCATACCGCACATGACGGGGTCGGGTATGGGACCGGCGGCGGTGACGGTTATGTTCGAGTATCGGTTAGTTTGGCGCACGAACACACAGGTCCCGACCTCTACTGTACACTCATCCAACAACCAGCGTGCTGTCCTGTGCCGGTGGCCGTTCGAAGTACGGCGACGGCACCTGCATGGCAAGGTGTGTGTTGGAGGGCACCTGGTTTGCGGGGCATTTCGGTCTCATGGAAGTCACGAGGTACGACGGCTAATCTATTACAAAAGTACTAGGACTTTGTGTAGGACCTGAGTAAAAGGAAATGTTCTTTAACGAAGTTCCACTCGAGGTCGTCAGTAGCTTGTACAACTACCGAGAATGGCACATACACAGAACACCGACACTCTTCGCGACCCGTCCGCCAGGTGACACAACCGGAGACATCAACCCCAGGGCGCACCGGACACCCCAGACGACAGACCATAACCGGGAACAGACAAGAACCACACAGGTCGTCGACTGTCCCTCGTGAGGCCTCCAAGAAGGACGGCGACCACACGCCCGTACGACGACCTCCGGTCCTCCCCCAGTCGCCAGCTCCCGGTGCTTCGGACACGCAGAGAGACTGGGGAGGTTGGACCTCGTCGCTCGCTGGTGGAGGTTGTCCGTCGCGCAAAGTGACGTAGGCCGGGAGAGGTAGTGGAGGCTCAGACTCTCGGTAAGAACGACGCGTCCTTTCAGCCCCACCCGACACCCTCCGCCGCCCCCACCCCGAGGGAGTCTTCAGCCTCGTCACCGCCGACGGTCCGCCCGAGGACGACCCCAACCCGAACTTGTAGTAGGTCATCCCCCCCTCCCTGCCGACGTCGCCCTGCCCGCGTCGCGCTCTGCCTCTGCAGACGACCGACTACTACGGCGAGACGTCGGGCCGTCTTGGTCAAAGAGTCTGACTGGGGTATGACTGTCTGTCCGTGTCACTCAAGCTCGTCGAAGCGCGTCGTCAGAATTGAGTGAAACAACAGACGAGTCAATACCCAAGTCGAGACCTCTTGACCCAAGAAGGCCGACGGTCTGCGCCGAAGTAGTCGGTCGTCTCAGGACGGCGAGCGAGGGGCAGGGCGACGTCGCAGGCGGAGGGGGCATGACACTACCTACAAGTCGTCGGGGGTCCGGTCTCGGCGGACCGGTCGGCGGTGCGAGGCTGAAGACCCGTTTCGGGTGGGGGTCGGCGCGAGGTGTCGGAGTGGGGCTGAAGGACGCGTCGTTCCTACTCGGCAGAGTCTGAGCGACTTCCATACTACCTCCTCCCGCCTACGTCCTTCGTGACGAGACACCTCCCACAGGACGACGGAGGTCCACCCTCCCAGTCTCCTCCGTCGTGTCCGGAAGCAGGGCTGGGACGACTTGGGGGGGAGGGACGGAGTCGTCGACGGCGTGGTCCGCGTTCCTCGTCTTGGAGCCGTCCACGAGGGCGCACGATCAACGACTGTGTGGGTTTGACTCGGTGCTTCGGTTGTGTCTGTCGCTGGGGTGTCGGTGGCCTGCGGGTGATGGTCTCGGTTGTGCTCACTGCGCCGAAGGGTCGAAGATGCGCGTGTTCTGGTGGTATGGTGACAAATGATGTTAAAGTAAGCAAATTCAATTAAATAATAAGCAAAATGCTAAATGTTGAGAACAAGACTACAACACAAATGTGCCGTTTTATTTCATACAGTTCCATTCTGATTGAGACAGGGAAATCATCTAAACCTCACGCGTGGCGTTTCACTGTCAAGGGGGGCGATATAACGTGTACGTAATTACATTGCAAATACTGACTTGAGCCCCACCACTGTATGGGTTAGCCCTACCATAGATTACCCAACAAAAATACTCTGGCGCCGCCACTGCGTACTGGTATATGATTGGATTAGCTGGCGCTTCCGTCTACGCTTGAAAAGTTGAACTTTTCTCAACTTTCGAAGTGAGCAACGGAGGCAAAGCGACGCGACGGAACCACAATGCAGTTAGGCAAATCATGACTTCACCCCATTCAAAGTGAATGGGAAGAGTCTCCGTTGAAGCACGCAACGCTGCCGTGTGGACGGCCGTAAGTCCAAGACCGCCAAAATATAGAGTAGACATTTGCTTCCAGGTACCAGTTTCTTCCTGGGCCCTGCCGAGGTGCCATTGAGGTTGGATAAATCATAATAGGTTGGATAAATGCTCAGACTAAATTTCAATATTTGAATCCATTTCTATTAAATCTGACATGTTGAGCATGTTAGAGAACCGCTCCTTCATCCAGCTGAGAAGAGGGGCAGTCCTGTTCTCTGTGTGTTCATCAGTGACACACATTACACATTGGTAATAATTAATAAGGAATTACTGCAGCTTTGCCACTGAGGGCCAGCACAACATCGTCTCAGTTCACATTATTGCGCTGCACAAGACAGAATAATATTCCTGTCCTATTACTGTATAAAACAACAAGTATGAGCTAAACACACCTGTGTTTTAATGAGAATGCTGTTGCAACAAAACTATTTTATGAGAGAGCTAATGCTAATGCTAATGTGCACTATGGTTAGTCTGCAGGAGCACACTATAAATACAGCTTTACATCAGCACACACCCCTCTCTGCATAACACAGCACAAGTAGTCTAACTATCTACATTCAAGTCCGTCTTTAAATGTACTTTATTCTTAGAGGAATGTCCACACTTGGAGGGGAAATCCATCCAATTCACATTTCCCAAATCTTTTTGGATATTTAATCTAAAAGTAGACTGTGTAAAGTCTGCTCCTAAATCCAGCCGGGTGTAAGAGGTTCATCAGGATTAGCATGAGGAGGTCCTCTAAAAATGTCTTTCCCAGCAAAGCTGCATCTCATCTGTCAGCCTAACACAGAATCACATTTAATGAGAGTGAGTGGAGCCGCTGCAAACTGGTGCTTTCTTGATAAGATGACTGTATATAATATAATGCTTTACTTCCTGGTATCAACAAGAACCCCACCCCCTGCTGCTGGGATGTTCAGGACACACACACACACACACACACACACACACACACACACACACACACAC